>NC_043961.1:43607710-43907710 GCF_902148855.1 Sphaeramia orbicularis
GATGAAAACGAGCCGAGACGCAACATAAATGCTGGTCGTGTGACGATGACTATAATTAAATGTATAATGCAATATTGTTGATGAATAAAAATGAGAGTATATGTGATTTACTCAATAAAAACTATGTTAAAATGTCTCTTCATTTTTGTTGATGAAAACAAGACGAGACAAAATTTTATGACGTTATTTTCTCGTTAATATTATTTTGCAGTATGTATTTTTCCTGTGTCTCACACTTCAGAGGCTGCATCAGGTCGCAATGCGCAGATGCATTCGACGTCACTTTCTCACGCCCTACTCGTGTGCAGCATTATTCAGAAGTTGCAGCAGCTGTGGTGAGTTCAGCTGAGTGATGTAAGTGAGTAAATGACCAACAAAGCAAACAACTGATACAGAGAAAGAGACCAATGGCTAGCCAACCGGGGTTCGTTTTTGGAAGAAAAAGGAGAGACAACATTTGGATGCACTTTCAAGACAAAGACTTGGGGAAAAAAAACGGAATGTGTTTTGGGAAAAGATGGGGAGAAATGTGGCCACAATATTGCAGGGAAAAACACAACAAATCTGAAATGACATCTCAAGGCATATCATAGTGAAACTGAGGTAAGTCAGTATATTAACTTTACGTTTCTTTCTATGTTTCAAAGCTGCCGACTCCTGAGGCTGTGGTTAATGTGTTTCAATGTAACATTAGCTTTAGACATTAACCACTGACTCTGACACTTTGGAGATTAAAAAATATGAATGCAGTGAAAAAAATGTCTACTGTATTGTGATATCACACTTATTACGGCAGTATTTTCACCATTTAGAGTCTCTTCATCTTTAGCGTGGATTATTGTTAAATTATTGAGCTTTATAGTAGATAACTCTACGTGTATGTGTGTGTGTGTATGCTCGTGTGTGTACTTGTAAGACAGAGAGTGTAAAGTGGGTTCTGAATTCCTACCTGACTGACTCCATAAGTGTACTAAGCATTCCTTGTTGGCCAAATACTGTCACTAGTTTTGTCATTCACACTGAATTGAATTTGGCATCAACAACATGACCCATACATATATTTAATGCCACCTGAGACTGCTTTATACTACTTTTGTTTAATTGTGTAGACTTGTATTCTTTTTTTGACAGTCAAGTCACTCACTGAGAGGTGAGGATTACAAGCAAGGATTTTTGCTACTTAATATTTATAACAGTTACATTTTCCAGTGGCTGCATTTATCCTGACATTGTATCTATTCCTATGCTAGATTCCAGAAAGAGCATCAGTGAAGCAAGTCCTACCAAAGAAGATGGACAAGCCAGCTAGTGCTCAGGATTTCTTTGCCACAAGGAGGTACAATGACAACTCCCCAGAGCAATGCACCAAAGAGGAAGGATAGCGCAGTGGATAGGCTGCACAGGACTCCCAGCAGGAGCTGTCGAAGATGAGGAGTTCATTGCCATGATGGCAAAATTGGACAAAAAGTTCAAAGTGCCAAAAAGACATAAAATTTTAAACTTGATTGATAAAATGTACAAAGAAGAAAAGGAAAAGGTCAAACAAAACCTGGCCACAGCACACAGAATAACTACAGGGTTGGATATTTGGACTAAAAAGGGGCTTACAGCATCCTTCCTGGGAGTCAGTGCCTGTTACTTCAACCCTGAGGACAACAAGGCTCAACACAAACTCCTGAACCTGACAGAGATGGTGCGCCCTCACACTGCAGAGTCGATTAGTACACTTGTGGAGGAGTCAATGGAAGAATGGGGGATCCCCAGAGAAAAGGCCCTTACAACGATAACTGAAAATGGCAACAATATGGTTGCTCCATTCCACACACATGGAGAAGTTTCCACAACTTCTGAAGAGGACTCAGAGGTGGAGCACAACAATGTCAACGATGACAATGAACATCAAGAAGGGGAGCATGACAGGTAAATCTGAGTATGAAACTGCTATTAATTCAGAATCAGCTTTACTGGCCACGATTGCTTAAAAAGAATTTGGTTCAATAATGTAAGGGCTAAAATGGTTGAATATGTATATACAGTACAGGCCAAAAGTTTGGACACACCTTCTCATTCTTCGCATTTTCTTTATTTTCATGACTATTTACATTGTAGATTCTCACTGAAGGCATCAAAACTATGAATGAACACATGTGGAATTATGTACTTAACAAAAAAGTGTGAAATAACTGAAAACATCTCTTATATTCTAGTTTCTTCAAAGTAGCCACCCTTAGCTCTGATGACTGCCTTGCACACCCTTGGCATTCTCTTGATGAGCATCAAGAGGTAGTCACCTGAAATGGTTTTCACTTCATAGCTGTGCCTTGTCAGGGTTACTTAGTGGAATTTCTTGCCTTATTGATGGGGTTGGGACCATCAGTTGTGTTGTGCAGAAGTCAGGCTGATGCACAGCTGACAGCCCTATTGGACAACTGTTAGAATGCATATTATGGCGAGAACCAATCAGCTAAGTAAAGACAAACGAGTGGCCATCATTACTTTAAGAAATGAAGGTCAGTCAGTCTAGAAAATTTCAAAAACTTTGAATGTGTCCCCAAGTGCAGTTGCAAAAACCATCAAGCGCTCCAACGAAACTGGCTCACATGAGGACCGCCCCAGGAAAGGAAGACCAAGAGTCACCTCCGATGCTGAAGATAAGTTCATCTGAGTCACCAGCCTCAGAAATCGCAAATTAACAGCAGCTCAGATTAGAGACCAGATGAATACCACACAGAGCTCTAGCAGCAGACACATCTCTACAACAACTGTTAAGAGGAGACTGCGTGAATCAGGCCTTCATGGTCAAATAGCTGCTAGGAAACCACTGCTCAGGAGAGGCAACAAACACAAGAGATTTATTTGGGCCAAGAAACCCAAGGAATGGACATTAGACCAGTGGAAATGTGTGCTTTGGTCTGATGAGTCCAAATTTGAGATCTTTGGATCCAACCGCCGTGTCTTTGTGCGACGCAGAAAAGGTGAACGGATGGATGCTACATGCCAGGTTCCCACCATGAAGCATGGAGGGGGAGGTGTGATGGTGTGGGGGTGCTTTGCTGGTGACGCTGTTGGGGATTTATTCAAGATTGAAGGCAACCTGAATCAGCATGGCTACCACAGCATCCTGAAGTGACATGCCATTCCATCCGATTTGCGTTTAGTTGGACCATCATTTATGTTTCAACAGGACAATGACCCCAAACACACCTCCAGGCTGTGTGAGGGATATTTGACCAAGAAGGAGAGTGATGGAGTGCTGCGCCAGATGACTTGGCCTCCATAGTCACCGGATCTGAACCCAATCGAGATGGTTTGGGGTGAGCTGGACCGCAGAGTGAAGGCAAAAGGGCCAACAAGTGCTAAGCATCTCTGGGAACTTCTTCAAGTATGTTAGGAAAACATTTCAGGTGACTACCTCTTGAAGCTCATCAAGAGAATGCCAAGGGTGTGCAAGGCAGTCATCAGAGCTAAGGGTGGCTACTTTGAAGAAACTAGAATATAAGAGATGTTTTCAGTTATTTCACACTTTTTTGTTAAGTACATAATTCCACATGTGTTCATTCATAGTTTTGATGCCTTCAGTGAGAATCTACAATGTAAATAGTCATGAAAATAAAGAAAATGCGAAGAATGAGAAGATGTGTCCAAACTTTTGGCCTGTACTGTATATATATTTTTTTATTTTCATGCAGATATGACTATGGAGCCATAGAGAGGACCCCATGCGTGGTTCACACCATACAGCTTGAAGTGAATATGGTCCAGAAGGAACACTCAATTCAAAAGCTGTTGGACAAAGTGAAGCACTTGGAGAACAAGTTTAGGAAGTTGTCTGTTGCCACAGAGCGGCTGCTGCAGAGGTGTGCTCTGGTTCTGGTAAAAGACTGTCCCACCAGGTGGTCAAGTTGCTTTGGTATGATTTTGGACTGTCTTGAAGTCACGGAGCACCTCAGAGCTGTGGCTGAGTCCGTGGGCTGGGACAGCCTGCTGCCCAGTGAGTGGCAGAAGACTGGGATGTTGAGAGACCTTCTTCTGCCATTTGTAGAGCACACTGAGTCACTTGAAAGTGACACTCAATCACTTTCCCTTGTTGTGCCAGCACTCTTGGATCTCAAAAACCACCTGTCAGAGTTCTCACTTGTAAATGGGAGAACCTTCAAAGATGCAGCTACACTCACTCAGAGGATGCTGTCCAGCATGGACAGGTGCTTTAGTGTGTTTCTTGACATAACGGCTGACAACTTCTCACCACTTCCTGCAGCAGCATGCTTTGTGGACCCCTCTGTGGCTGAAAACCTTCTGGAAAATGATGACAATGAAGTGCAGAATCTTGTCAGAAAGGCAGAGGACTACATTGCTCATCTTGTGCCACAAAAAGTGGAAGTAAGAGAAGAGCAGTTGACTGATGATGAGGTCACAAATGAGGGTACAGAGGCTCCAGAGTCAACCCCTGCAAAATGGTGCAGATTTAAAGTCTTCAATGCTAATCATACACCGAGGCCGAAGACAGCCAAGACCACAAACACTAGGCAAGAGATCTTGAGATATAAAGAGTAAGGGTGTAACAAAATATCAGTTCTGCAATATTTCGTGATATTTCATTTCACAATACTGTATCGATATTAAAAAGTACTGTATTGGTATTTTTAGGTATTTATTCAAATGCAGATATTGTGGAGGTTCATTTCTGTTTTTTTGTTTTTATTTTAATTATTTATTATGTAACACTCTTTTATGAAATGATGTTAGTTCCTTTGTTGGTATTGCACAAAAATAATGTTCTGACGTTAGTTCTGAACTAATATAATGTGAACATTTGAATAGGATCTTAAACTGTAATGTCTGTAAAACATCACTTAAGTTTGAACACAGGAACATTTTGTGATATAGCATTAGATCCTGTTGGGATCAAATAAAAATGTGTCTAGTGTTTGTGCATGTTTCTGGCGTAATTCAATTCTTCAAGGAAATAATCACAAGAAAAAAGAAACAAATGAAAAATTACCTTTTTAACAGTATCATGATATATCGTGATATATTGTATCATGATCCTTGTATTGTGATTTGTATTGTATCACCAAATTCTTGCCAATACACAGCCCTAATAAAGAGGGACGGTCCGAGTACCACCAGACTGCTCCTAGTGCTGAGGTTGAGGAATCCGGCATGGGGTATTGGTTAACTCAGTGTTGTTCCACTGCTTTCCCAACACTGAAACCTCTGCCCTGGACCTCCTGGCGATGCCAGCCACTCAGGCATTTACAGAGAGGGTCTTCAGTGTAACTGGTTACCTCTCTTGTGGCCAGGACTTGTACCATTTTGGAAAGATGCGCTTTCCTTTAAATACACAAGCCTAAATAATAGTTAATGGCTGGCCTGAACAGACAGGCAAGAAGTGTACACACACACACACACACACACACACACACACACACACACCATTTTGATCAGCAACCTTTCCCATGTCCATGCAAAAAAAACTGCTGATCCTAAATTGTTGATTGTTTATTATGTGCCTGGAACCAGATAAAAGAGTTTAATGTTAAAAAATATAGCCATAGAGTAATTTGTACTGGCCAGATGTTTTTTTTTTTTTTTTTTTTTTTGCTGTTGCTGTCATCTGTGACAACCAGTCTTTAAATGCCATATCCAGGGGGTTTCAGTTTATGTATCTGCTGTTGAGACTGCTGGTTATTTGGTTCAGTAGTTGGCATAATTCAGTCCTGTTTATTTTACGTCAATGTATTCTACTGTATGCAGTCAGTACTTTCCATCCCACTTATCTATCTCTAAGGTCCAAACCATTTGTGGTATATGTTTAAATAGTTTTTATGATGCAAAATCTGACAGTTTACAAGCAACACAAGTAACAGACACAATTTATTTACACTTTTTAGTTTGTTATTGTAGCTCTACCATTCAAGCACCTTGTTTCTCTTTGTTATCTTGAATGTATTTTTTCTGGCATTGTCATGTGATTATTTTTTATTTCATTTAAATTTATGTCTGGGTACTTAACATGTTTTGGTAGGTAAAATGTTGTAAATTCAAATCAGAGTATATTCTTTGTCTGGAATGGATATTCTTAAGGCAATAAAGGTAACAATAATAACATAAACTTGTCTGTTGACTAGACTAAAAGGAGTATACATGTGACTAAAACGAATAAAAACTAAAATGACAGCTTGACACAAAGACTAGACTAAAACTAAAATTAAAACAGGCCGCCAAAAAAAACACTAGCCATGCCTTTTAATAGTGAATAAGAAATAACTGAATGACAGAATTCACAAAGTGGGATAAGTGTAATAAAGATTTGTCATATTGAGGCTTGATTATGATTTATTTAAGAGAAAACATGTCAAAGAAGTGTAAAGGGTGCATTTCAAGTTTATTATATAGATATTCTAATTTATATATGTATTTATTGATTTTATTTTGTTTTTTTGTCTGTGATTTGGTGCCCCCTCCAGCAGATGGTTCCCTAGGCAGCCACCTGTGTCGCCTATATCCAGAGGGCCAGACTCTAACATTGCATTATTAAAATTGCGTTAACATTAGGGTCATTTTTACAGGCTTGAGCAAAATATTGGTGGAAGTTATTCTTATTTAGTTCCATTTCTCTCACCCATTCCTCCACTCTATCGCATCTCCACTGTCAAGCCACAGTGAAGCAGGACTGGAAGTTGAGACTCCAGTGTTTGCTTTTCCAAATGGTGGTTTACAGAGGCATTTTCATCCATCCCTCTTTTTTTCTTACCCATGCAGTACACTGTCATGTCCGATCTGGGTCCGCATTGAGTCCAGTCCGAGTACGCGCAGATATCCGCGGAGTGTATACGGCCGACTTCGGCCAACTCTTTAGGAGCCTGCCCCTAGTGGCCTGACTTATTACTGCATGGCAAAGTTTTTGGATGGACAGACAGATGGATGGATGACCAACTGATGACAATACCCTGCAGGCAGTGTGGCTGAGGGTAAAAGCTACATTTTTTGAGAAAATCGAATTAATCACGAAGATGGTAAATACTTTTTGACTGTATTTTCAAGTGTTTTCATTGTGAGACTATTGTGTGTTATCGTGATGGTTTCCTGTGGGGGTGTGTCTGATGTCTCACCCTCCTCGTCTGTTTTGGTTCGTAGCTCTACATCCTCCACCTCTCCAAACTTTCCAAATCGATCCATCAGGTCTTTCTGGGTGATGGAGTGACTCAACCCACCAACATAAAGCCGTTTCATCGCTATCTTTCCTGTAACGACACAGCCACCAACTCCTCTTCCACCTCACTACTGACTCCTCCTCCACCGTGAATCTGAGGAAGAAAAGAGCTTTATTAAACTGGTCTAATAAACAAGCTTTGAAGATTAAAGTAGGTAAATTTGACAAGAGGTGAGCCAGTGCCAATTGGCTTGTGTACTTCTAAGCAGCAGCATAAAACTCTGATGATGACTGTTGTTAATGCCTACGGTGAAGGTTAGAGACAGTGAAGTGTTTTCAGCTTTAAGGTTCTGTACTGACTGGTGTAATTAAAGTCATTTTCAAATCTTATGGTCCAGTAGACTGGGTGAGATTAGGACTGTTACATTCAGCTGGTCCCAGTTTGCTTTCACACTGTGTCAAACTAACAAACCTCTTGAACAATCCTGGCCTTTCATGGTGCTGCATTAAGAACTGCTTAAGGAGAAGACAAGGCAAACAATGAATAAGAAACATCACTGATTAATGCATGACAACTTCTGTTTCCACCACATGAAAACAAACCATGGAGTTGCTCTGTAGTCTGCTTCCTGACTTACAAATCAGAACCCCCGTTTGAAGCAAAACATCTATGGGAGGATTTATGAAGCTCAGGAATTTGGACCATTCCAAAACTATTCTTGTACAAAGTAGAACCTTCTGGTAGTGAGTGCGGAGGGTGACCAAACTGTAACATATGACTTCATGCATGAACTGTTTTATCTTTTTTGAATACCTCTTCAATTTTTTACATTAAAAAAAAAACAAAACTATGCATTAATGTTGTACATAATATTGCCCCTTTCCATATTCATATCCTAGTTTGTACAATTGTATTTTACCTCAGTATTTACAATCTGTCCTCCCATTTATATCAGAATATAAACTGTAACTAATGTAACTAAAACTATTACAATGATTATAACGATTTGAACAGAAGACAGAAAAGCAGCCCCCCCCCCCCCCCCCCCCCCCCCACACACACACACACACACACACACACACTCAAATAAATGAATAAACAAAAGTAATAGTAGTTTTTACCTTTTAACGTAGATCAGTGGGACTTTGAGTGGACCTCTAGACACAGCCTTGGTTTGTTGGGTTTCAAACTGAATGTTCTATGTTTGTGTTGTGTGTATTTGTCGAAGACCTGCTATGAGTTTTCATCACAGACACTCATGTCTTGGTCTCACGTGTTCCATCCTGTGTTACCTTTAACTCCGTCCGGGCTTGTACTCCTACCACCTTTCCGTTCCGTTCTTGTTTATTTTCACTTAAAACGATCCGCCTGTACTCATATACTCAGGACAAACGTTACAAAAACCTTAATCCAAAAATAAGAAAGAACATCTATATTAATCGTCATTTCTCTAAAGTTTAAACAAAGACGCACTGTACATTGTTTTACGCACTGTACAAATGACAAATGTTCTCTAAACTGAACCTCCGTCTGCGTCACAGACCGGAGCACGTCACTTTTTTCTGTTCAGAGGTGGATCTCCATTCAACATAGCGATCCGATAAAGAATCATTTACCCTGTACAGGGTAATTTATATTCTCTAAAAGTGTAATATTAACAGTTTTCAATTCTCATCTTATTACTAATGACAGTCTAATAATTTATTATCCAGTATTTATTTACAGAAGTAGTCCCCCCCCCTCTGACTTGTAGTGGCATATCCCAGTGTCGGCGGGTCTATCCAAAGTCTCGGTGAGTTAGGAGGAAATTCGGAAACAAATACATTTTGTCCTATCTGACGCTACCAACTAAAGAGACTAACGCGAAACATTTCAACGGAATCTGCTACGGTAAGTTAATATTTTGTTAACTTTATTAATTTTGTTAAATTTTGTCTTTTTGGGTCAAACAGCATTGAATCTATTATTTTAATAAGTTAGCTAACCCCGTGAAAGTTTTTCTTTTATTAGCTGAATGTTAGCAACATTTTAATGTGTTGGAAACACTTTCATTACAGAATAATAACTAGGAAAAGCTGAAACATAGCTGATCAAATGTTTGTAATTTGAATGTATCCTCCTACGTGCTAACTGTATGATCTGCGGTCAAACCATAGCTTTGGACTGTTGATGATGTAGAAGTGTCGACAGGTGGTTCTGGTTTAAATGAGTATGCAGTTAATAAAAAGTCATAAGGGTCATAAAGTTAGCACTTATAACACAATATACAACAAAAACTCAGTGAGAGATATTTTTTGACAGCAGTTCTTTAGGGAGACTTTTAAACATTTAATGCTGCTGGCTGGTTCAGCTTTCAGATGTATTTAACATCTTTAGTCGTCAAGAAATCAAAGCTTATTGCTCACAGTGAGATGTGTTTTTAACACACAGTGTGACTTTATATACACTTCCTGTCGTTGCTCATATGAATAATTTAAGCGAGATAAAGCTATAATCTGTAAAGAAATGATCCCATACACCTGTAAGACACAGAAGTGGCTTTTACATCGGACATCTGTGCAAAACTTTACTATACTATATATTTACTAAATGTAGAAAAACAGAAATGTGTAATGTCGGTTTTTCCATTAAATCAGAAATATAATGATTTGTTTATTTATTATTGTGAGATGACAAGATGTCATTCCATAAACATAGTGATGAACCTAAATATCACGTTGACTTACAGATACATTCATTATTATTATATATTACCCCTCTATCCCTTACTAAATTAAAAAATGATTTGGTTTCCTGATATGTCCACACATACCGTGCCATGTTTCTTTTAAAACTCTTCTTTGCTTGTTGTAATATCCGTCAACATCAGTTTTTTTTTTTTTATTGACGTGACTCTAGTTGCAGAAAAAGGTCTTTCCATTGTAGTTTTGAGTGATATACCAGTTTTGCCACACCTGAAAAACCACCTCTTGCCAGCGCAAAAAACTTTTCATTGAAAAAAACAGGAGTTTGACTGAAATTGTTGTTTTTCCATTAGGCAAATTTTTATGCGCAAGTTACAGGGGTTGGACAAAATAATGGAAACACCTTAAAAAATCAACAAAATATAATTTAATATGGTGTAGGTCCGCCTTTTGCGGCAATTACAGCCTCAATTCTCCGAGGTATTGATTCATACAACTTGTGAATTGTTTCCAAAGGAATTTTAAGCCATTCTTCAGTTAGAATACCCTCCAGCTCTTTAAGAGACGATGGCGGTGGAAATCGACGTCTTACTTGAATCTCTAAAACTGACCATAAATGCTCAATAATGTTGAGGTCTGGGGACTATGCCGGCCATACGAGATGCTCAACTTCATTAGAATGTTCCTCATGCCATTCTTTAACAATTCTAGCTGTATGGATTGGGGCATTATCATCTTGAGGTGAAGGTGTTTCCATTATTTTGTCCAACCCCTGTATATTCATGCAATTTGAGGGTTCATGGAAAAGCAACTATTGACTGTATACACACCACTTAAACAAAAAATAAGGGGGGGTGTAGCACTCCCGTGTTTGAAAGATTATTATATTGCTGCTCATTTGAGATTGTTAGTGTGTTAGTGCAATCCAGAATATAGAGCTACATGGAGGGTGTTAGAAGGGGCTATAACAGCAGAGTTCCCAATTCAAGCAGCAATAGGAGATAACGGTTTGATGATTAAGTTAATTGATATGAGAAATATCTGGACTGATTTACCACTGACGCTGTAGAAGAAGGTAATAGCTAAGAATCATTTGAAAGAAGCAATTAAAGTTTTGAGATGGTGTGCATTCAATCCAGATTTTATACCTGAAAATTCAGATGCAAAATTTAAGGGTTAGAAAACTCATGGATTAACAGCATATTGCACATTTTTGTGTAAAGGGTCAATGAATAATTTTCAAAACCTAAAGAGACAGTTTGGTCTAAATAAGGATGACTTCTATAGATTTCTACAAGTTCATCACTATATTGAGCAAACAAGGAAAACGATCAATTATCATTATTAAAAGTATTTATGGATGCATATACTTCAGGCTCAGGCCAAAAAACCATCTCAAGACTCTATAGGGGTTTACAACAAATGAAAAGTATCTCACTGCACGTTAAACAGAAATGGGAGAGGGAAGGAAATCTAGTCCTAAATGAAGGCGACTGGGAACACTTATGCGAGATACAATGGAAAACTTCAAATTCAACAATAAGGAGAGAGTTTTGCAGGAAAAACCTTATTGGATTTTTCACCACTCCAACTCTAAAAAGACACTATACCAGTTCAGCTACATGCTGGAGACAGTGTGGATGCCTAGAGGCAAATCATTTTCACATATGCTGGTCTTGTTCAATATTGTTCCCTTTCTGGCAGGTCTATACAATTTTGCAAAAAGTATTCCAGACAAACATTCCTTTTGAGTTTGTATCATTATACCCAGATGTGGGTAGTAACGCATCACATTGACTTAAGTAACTTTTTACCTAAATTGTACTTTTAAGAGTACTTTTAATATGACATACTTTTTACTTTCACTTGAGTATATTTATGTAGAAGAAGCGCTACTTCTACTCCATTACAATGGCATACATTCCGCTTTTTTCTTTTACTTTTGGTCATTTGTAAATGCACAAACCATTTGTTTTTTTGTGTTAGAAAGACTTCCGCCAAAAACTCACATGACCGTGTTTCACCAATAAAACGTAGTTAGTGGCTACGTTCGACGTAGGCACCAGAGGTCGCGTTAACCGAAAATATTCCGTCATTGACAGAATTTTTTTTTAAATGACGGAAAATTCTGAAGGCCGTCCCTCATTTTGACAGATTCAAATACTGAGGGTAATCTACTGTTAACCTCTCCTGCTCGGCTCGTCCGACCGTAGTCAGCGAGAACAGGGCAGATTTCCTCCAGGGCCGATGTCGGGTTAACTCCCTTGCCGGTAGTGGAAGACAGCAGCTTTTATTTATGCACAGTATATCGATGTTTGTACACTTTTTCCTTCTGTACTCTTACACACTCATACTCAAAACTGCCGCTCCCTCACCTTGCTCGACCACTCGCACCATACGTTCACGCACGCACCACACACCGCTCTCGCACTTAAAGGAACACACACACACACCAGTCTCATACTACCAAAGAAAGTTTTCACACAACACTGTGAACAGAACCTGTTCGCAGAATTGCTGGTCTGTCTGTCTCTCTTAACGAGGCATCAAACAGTCCATAACAGCATCCACCTGTATAGAACCAACAGCACCACTGTTCACAACTCCACTGAATACAACAGCAGTACTGCAGTCACATGACTCACCGTTAGTCCACCTGTAGTAGACCCCCTGTCCAGTTGATGGTGAGTGTGAACATTAATCAGTCAGTGTCCAGTCTTGTGTTGTTGTTTTGCTGACTTTAGCCAAAATTAGATGCTACTTTTCTTGTGCAAACTGTGAAGACAGCCGAGTCTCCTGAGTTATTTTAGAAAACCCAGTTAAATCCGATGTCATTAATAAACATGGTGAAAAAAGAGGGACGGATGCGGTGGAGGATGACGGAAAAGCAAGGAATACGCCAGTGGCATTTGGTGTGCTATATGTACGCATTTTCTACCTTTCATGTGTTATTTGATGGCATGTCAATTTGTGCGTAGATCTCTGGTTCATATAACCTGAACCCTAACCCTCAGTGCATAACACACCAATTATAAGTGGCGTATATAATTATGCGAGTCGTGATATCACGTTGGTTTATCAGCCAGCAGCAACTACAGTTGCTGCATCATTGAAATGTTTTTGAACATTAAATACTACTAAATATATCTTTTTATCATTAAAAAATAAAAATTTGAAATGACGGATAATAATACGTTATGACGGAATTTTTATGACCCTGTCCGTCAAAATGACGGACAATAAAAATGTCTAGCGCAACCTCTGGTAGGCACTAGCTACATTTGACTCCATACCACCAATCAGATGTAGCCAGGCAGTCACATGACACCTTGCTGCCGGTTTCACAGAGGAGGAGAGTGAGTACACCAGAACACAAACACAGGAGTAGACGTCAGCAGTGGATGAAACAACGGCTTGTGGTTTGGATTTTGAGGAGACAGAAGACGTGGAACACTCCTCAGGGCCGGTTGCCTTGGGGCGCCAACTGCTGGAGGGGGCACCACCGGTAGGCCAAAAAATACAATAAAATAATAGTGATAATATTTATAGTTAATAAAGAAATACTTGTATTGATAATGTGATAGTTTCTCATTAACTATCTTAAAAACAAAGAAATGAAAAAATATAACGACCCCCCTGTAATTTCTCAGGTGAACTCTCATTGACCTGGTGCTCACTGTGTGTGTGCGTAAGTGACAGAGACAGAGCGGAGCTGAATGACAGTGTCAGACTGGTGTTGAACTAAGCATCCAGGTAAAGGTTGCAGAATTTATCACCATGAAAAGGCCTTCCAAGCCCTTAGCTTGGAAGCCCTTAGCAGTTTCGAAGCAGAGAAAAGAGGAGGCAGAAAAGTAATGTAATTCTAGAGATATGCAACTTTTTATAATGTTAAAAATAGGAGTGCAAATTATTGATTAATTCATTAATCAGTAGTTGTTGACCTTATCGATTGATTAACGATTCATTGATAAGCGGTAGAACCTGAATTTGTTTTTCAGTACGGTCCATAAGAATAAAAGCTAAATATTGTTTATATACTTCATGAAAAAAGCATGTCATATTCCTTAATGATTGATTTATTGAAGTGTTGGATACAGTCAGTGTTTCATGTGGAATTCCTCTGTTGATGTGGCGCTGTGTAATGGGTGCGTTTCGTCGGTGAGGTGGGTGGGTGCACGCGGGTGCGTCTCGTCGGGGGGGGTTACTCGGCCGCACGTGCACAGTACAGCCGGGGGATGTGTGCGTGTTGGTTGGTAGCTGCACACGTGCGTGCATCACTTTCCGTCCTACTTCTAATACTATGGGGGTATGGGGCGGTGCAGTCTGTGCCCCTGCAGAAGTGACAGTGAAACTTTTCATTCATTAATCTTTTCCCTACCTCCTGAAGCTTTGTCAATGCTCAACATACCTGTGGCCCGAATCAGGAGCCTGGAGGATGTTTTCAACTTTTGTCTCACTGACCGTGGACTAGACCAACCTCCAGGGAAAACGCTCTGATACCAACCCCGCATTAGTGCATGTATTTAGTCGGGTGTGCACCGCTCTCACAAACAGATGGGCTGGTCTGTGTTTCGCTCCACCATGTCCATAAAGACATTCTAACTCATCAGTGATCATCACCATGATCCAGTTCAATGACCGGCTATCCCAGCCGCGACATCGCAGCGCAGACAAACTGGCAGCCTGAGAGGCAGGTGTGGACAGGTGGACAAGGGCAATTAACCGACAATTAATAATTTAATTGAGCAAATTCTTATCGACAATTAATTGTTCGTTGATTAATTGTTTGCATCCCTAGTTAAAAAACATTTGATGTTCTAGCAAAAGCTAGCTGAATTGAAATGAAGCAGAGTTGGCTAATAATGGTACTGTAGATGATTAAGGTGTAAGATATCTGCTAAGGTGTCTGGTTTACTGATGCTGAGCTGGTTTATACATATTTCTATCTGGTTTACTGCTGGTTGGCTGGTTTTTATCTGTTTCTATCTGGTTTACTGCTGGTTGGCTGGTTTATATATGTTTCTATCTGATTTATGTATGTTTCTATCTGGTTTACTGCTGGTTGACAGGTTTATATATGTTTCTATCTGATTTACTGTTGGTTGGCTGGTTTATATATGTTTCTATCTGGTTTACTGCTGTTTGGCTGGATTATACATGTTTCTATTTGATTTATATATGTTTCTGTCTGATTTATATATGCTTCTGTCTGATTTATATATGTTTAGAGGTGAAATGATTCCTTGAGTAATTCGAGTACCTGGATTACAGAAAATGATCGAGGAATATTCTCTGCCTTGAGGAATCGCTTATTTAATTGTAAAGCTCAAAGCACAGCATTTTGCACGGACTATTTAATGTGTCACAACGCGCTTACGTTACTCATGCAAAGGAAGATGACGGAGGACGTGGAAGAGTTCGAATGAAGCAGTGGGAACATAGAAGAGGTGAGCAAAGACAGGCGAGTAAATACAGCAATAATGACGAAAGACAAAAAAACACAATAACAAAGACAGAAAATGTCATTAATGTGGAAGCATTTTAGACTGAACAGTGAGGTAAACACTGTGACATGTATCTGCTGTAACACGGCCCTTCCATACCACAACAGCACATCTCCGATGGAGCATCTTCTCATAAGACACCCAGAATGGAGCGGAGGACCTGAAATAAAATAAAATTAATGCAACGCAAATCAATGAAATTAACATTAATATACCTTACTAACATGACATAAGCCCAGTGGAGGGTTAGGTTTCTGTTAATTATGGCTACTGTCAAATGTGTGGCTAGTTTATTATGATGATGACAAGCACAGATTTAGGCAGCGAGCTGTGCACCTGTGATTTACACGGTTAATTTCCCAAAAGCACAGCCAAAACGGTGCATGGCTTAGTGAAAGTTTTCTCTTACCTTGTCATGGCCAAATTTTGGCAAAATCCAACTACTTTTTGCTAAAATGAAGTGAATCATCAATTAACTGGACGTGTGTGTGTGTGTGTGTGTGTGTGTGTGTGGTGGGGTGGGGGGGTCATTGCCTTGATTCTTCTGAATATAGCAGAAATGTGTAAAACTGTTCATGCATGGACTCGTTCCAAGTTCCCGTTCAAATGTTCTTGCCTCTTATATGCCACTACGCATTCCTGTTATGTCGAAATTGAAAATTCTAAAACTTATAACTGCCAAAGTTAAGTTGCACATCAAAAAGGCAATGTTTATGCCTCAAAAGTTATAGATTTGCATATGATAAATGACAAAGACTAGGGAACTAAGCATGTAGCTATTTCTACAGAAAGGCATTTCTTTTGTTTTCCAAACCTTGCCTACTCTTCCTCAGTGTGTATGGAATCATAACTTAATTCACAGAAGTGTGGGTAGTTACAGGAATTGTTAACATAGATTTAATCACTCAAATGGTAGGCTACCATTATTTGGCATCCATTGAACGAACTTGAACAATAATCTAAACACTATTAACACCCAGGTGACCTACGTAGGGGAGACCGGGGACAATTGTAACATGGGTCAGTTGCAGTTGCTCCGATCAGAAACAAGTTAAGACTCACCTGATTCACTCTGCACATGCTCAGTTTAGTCCTTAGTCCACATGGGAAGTTGTAGTGCTGTTAGGCAGACACTTCAAAATTTGTGAGGGAAAACATTATTTTGTGGTTAGAAAGTCATTAGTTTTGCTCAAATTACTTTTGTGATTACTTGGCTTGCTTTGTAGTTAGACTCATTAAAGGTATGACATTTTGATTAATAGGGGTGTTAGAAAATATTGGTTCTGCAATATATTGCAATATTTTATTTTACAATACTGTATTGATATTAAAAAGTACTGTATCAATATTTTTAGGTATTGATTTAAATGCAGATATGGTGGAGGTTCATTTTTGTTTTTTGGTTTTCTTTAGTGTCTCCATCTTTATTATTATTTAACACTGTTTGATTAAGGAATGGTTATTTGAAGCGTCTTAAAAGTACTTTTTACTGTCTGAGAGGCAGATGGTAGTTCCTTTGGAAACTAGGAGACTTAGAAAAATTTTTGTGATATAGCATTAGACCCTGTTCTGATCAAATAAAAATGTGTTTAGTATTTGTACATATTTCTAGTGTAATTCAGTTTTTCCAGGGAACAGTCTAAAAAAAAGAAAAAAAAAAGCCTTTTTAACAGTATCATGATATACAGGGTGTTTCAAAAAAAAGTATACACTCAGAAAAATGCCTAAAAAATGAAAATTTCATAAGTTTCAGAAAATATCTATATGGTTATTGATAGACCAAGGTCTCATGCTTTCATTACCACAATGGCAGGTATAAGCCGTTCCACATGAGTGAGCACAGTCCTTGCACTTTATTGGGATAGAAAATGGCTTGCGCACAGACATGAGAGGGATAAAACAAGATCAGACACCACAATTGGAAAGCTTAGGCAGGTGCTTTAATGCTGTGTAATTTACAAGAAAATTCAGTTAACCCTTTGTCTTCCAGAAGCCTCCAAACTTTGCACCCAGGTTGAACCATCCAGGCATGACTACGTAAATTTCTCGGAAGCTACGAAGCACTGTTTACATTTGTCAGACCACAGTCCATTTTAGGCCTGTGGAGAGCTAAGGGCAAATTGAAATGGACTGTGGCTGTGTCTTCTTTGACAAATCAATGAACCATGGCCTGCGTTCTTTGGCATGGACTACGATCAGAACCAGACGTGCAAGGACTTGCTGTTTGAGTGAAGGAAGGCACAGCCTGGGTGCAAAGTTTGGAGGCTTCTGGAAGACAAAGGGTTAACTGAATTTTCTTGTAAATTACACAGCATTAAAGCACCTGCCTAAGCTTTCCAATTGTGGTGTCTGATCTTATTTTAACCCTCTCATATCTGCGCGCAAGCCATTTTCTATCCCAATCAAGTACAAGGACCATGCTCACTCATGTGGTATGGCTGATACCTGCCATTGGGGTAATGAAAGCATGAGACCTTGGTCTATCAATAACCGTATAGATATTTTCTGAAACTTATGGAACTTTCATTTTTTAGGCATTTTTCTGAGTGTATACTTTTTTTTGAAACACCCTGTATTGTGATATATTGTATCTTGATCCTAGTTTTGTGATTTGTATTGCATTGCCAGATTCTTGCTGATACACAGCCCTATTGATTATGTGTCTGTTTAGCTATCATTCAGTTTATTTGTGGTAATGTTTTAGCTTCTAGCTGTAAGGCAAGCTAATGCACTCAGGGACAGTTGTAACAAACTTGTTTGAGATAGATTGTAACACTTTCTAAAATATTACAAGTTACGCCAAGCTAAAATTCAATTGTTTTTCCAGGATTTCATGACCATGGGAACCCTGCAATTGTTTTTATTTTTTTAGTTTTAATGTGCCTAGGTCTCAGAAGAGAAAGACTGACAGGGGGTGCCCCTTGACATTTTGAAGAGGGCATCCACTGATATAAAGGTCCATGGAAAGTCAGTCAGATCTGTGGCAAAATAGTATGGCATATGCCATGTCACTCTATATAGATTCTGCAAAGGGAGGAATAAGTTAGAAGATTAGGGATCAAGTGAACTTCCACAGGTAGGCTACAACTCTGCAACAAAGGTGTTCACTGATGAACAAGAAAAGATTTTGACAGAATATCTGAAAGGCGCTGCTAATACGTACAGGGCCTGATTTACTAAGATCGCAAATAATGGGTGCAAATGTGCCTGCTCCCGCTAAAATATGCGCATGCTATTGATTTGCATGTCAGGGGTGATCAACTAAGATTGCCTTCGCAAATGACAACAGGCGCAAAGTCTTGGAGACTGCCCTATTTAAATCAGGATTTTGCGTGTGCTACTGGTTGTTGTGTGGAGACGGTACGCTGTAAAACTGCTCTGGGATATGCCAGCACTCATAAATATGAAGTTGTTCTTTTTCCACTCAGAGGGGTGAATAGGCATTTCTCTGTTGTTGTTTATCAGTGGTGAAGTGTGTGATTAGTGAAATAAATACCTTCTCTCTTTATGTCACTCTGCATGGTGAATGTATGATAAATGAAAACTTTTAAGTCCATGGACATGAGAGAAAACCCTCCACATCAGTGCCTTACCTGGGCCGTTGTAAAGAGTGGGAGATGATGGACAAATGCACAAATGAGCCGCAGGTTCTTAAAAAGAGGCGAGTCCATTCAGTCCATTTCAGGTGGAAATCACAATACATAAAGAATAAATCAGTGTTCTGCTCACAGCGACAACACGAATACATCCAGTTCTCTGATTCAGGTTTAGTGTCAGACTGTTGACCAGTTAGCATTAGCGTTAGGTTAACCTTACTTCTGACTGAACAGCTGATGTGCCGCTGACTACTGTTACAGCATGGAACGAACTAAACAGTGAATATTTCTGATATACCTATCATTGGTTTGATGAGCAGTCGGAGCCACTGCGACTGTTGTGGTCCTTTAGTTTCTTTTAATCCTGCATAAGTTTCTTCGGCTTTTCTTGTATGTCTTTAGGCGTGTGTCTTACATTTAGCTCCGACAGCTTTTACTCAAATCTCGCTCATCTCATGTCGGCGATTCAAAGTCCATCTGAATTTCCTCATATGCAAAAACACTCAAAATAGCCTGGACCTCGTTGTCCGTCCACTTGTCGTAGCTTCTCTTTTCGTCCATTTTCCGAATTATCAAAATACAAAGTTGGCAGTCTCTCCATGTCTGACAGGGTCAGCGGTGTGTTAGGCCCAGTGTCTGGTTGTTTGGCTAACTTTGCCAAGTCGGCTTGTTCTGCATCTCCAATTTGCTGCTTCGCCGCATTGTCTTTCGGTTTCATGTCTTTGGGAAAAGTCAGAGTTGACATTAAAAATTGCATGACTTTGAATGGATCCCAGAGGGAATTTGATCGAATGTCAACAGAGTGGCTCTGACTTGCAGCCTACACTGCCATGTGTCAAACCGGCATACAGCAGTAATTTACGACGCATGTGTGCACCCCCCGTCCCCATCCCCGGCCAAACCACGTGTGTGTGCGCCCCCTGCTGCCCCTCCCCCCTGGCGTGTGTAGTCCTCCCAATTACACACCGCCGCACCAACAGATCAATTCCAAAGGAAACACTGGTAAAGTGTAAACAAAATGGGCCCGAGGACCGACCCTTGCAGTACACTATAAATTACTCTGGAATATGGGGATGATTGTTGATTTAAATTGACAACCTGGTACCTATTAGATAAATAGGATTTAAACCAGCAGAGGGCTGCTCCTCTAATACCTATGTCCCATTCTAATATCTGCAGTAAGATGCTGTGGTCAGTTGTGTCAAAAGCTGCACTCAAGTCCAACAGGACCAGGATCAAGACCAGTTCATCGTCAGCAGCTAGTAACAAGTGATTAGTAACTTTGACGAGTCAGTTTCAGTGCTATGATGAGCTTGAATTCCAGACTGGAAATCTTCAAATAAACTATTGTCCTGTAGGTGCTGACTGTTTAACTGCCACTCTTTCAAGGACTTTTTAAAGGAAGGGGAGATTTGATATAGGCCTGTAATTGGCTCAAGAGTAGTTTTTTGCAAAAGTGGTTTAATAACTGCATATTTAAAAGACTGTGGCACATAGCCAGTTACTAATGAGGTATTTATTATATTTACCATAGTGTCAATAGTTAGGGGCAGAGTTTCTAAAAGTTTGGTTGGGATTGGATCTAAGAGGCAAGTTGATGATTTATCTGGCCCTAAATCCACCACGTAATCGGCATTTTATAGTAAAGACATTTTACTGTAGGTTCCCTTCAGGTTTAAACTTGCACCTTATAAAACAGGGTTCTCTCACTTAATAAAGTTAAGCAGTGGCTATGGATACGGAACAATACAGAAGTATGGAAAGACTTGGAATATGGCATGCTTCTGATTGGTTAATCAGTGTCACGTGTCACGTAAATTCCAAATGAATAAGAATGATTTCTACTCGTACTGCACAAATTCCGTACAGAGTACAGATTTTCTAAAAATACGGAATTGCCCTATTGTCTAATCCTAACCCTATTGCCTGACCCTCACTCTAACCCTATTGCCTAACCCTAACCCATTTAGACTCCTCATAGCTGCGGATAACTGTTAATCACCTCTGTCATAGTCTTGCGTTTCCATACTCCTGGCCTTCGGGTATTTGAGTACAATTCCATATTTGTAGCCACTTTTTTAAAGTTATTAAGACTAATCCAGTAATGAAACTAAATGTGAATGCAGTTCATTTCACCTGTCCTGTCTCTGAAATGCACAGTTTATACCCACCTGGATTTAACCAACCAAATGAGGAACAGCCCTCTATTACTACAGTCATTACTGCAGTCATTACTATTAGGATTGAGGAGATGATGTAATGATCAGCATCCCCACCCCTTTACGCCGTTTTGAACTTACAGGCGCTAACAGTCCCATAGCAGTGTGTTCATTGTTTTTGTAAATTGTCTGTAAAATCCATCCGATCGAAGATGCCTGGGACACACTGCTGCATTAAAAACTGTTCCAGTTACTCCCGTGATCCACACAGCAAATGTAAAGACCCGGAGGTACGTTATTTTGGGTTTCCGACTAGTTTCATGGATTTACAATTCCCACACACTGATCCACCAACACACTAACCAGGCCATCACTAAACTACAATTGAACCCCAGTCACTGTACAGATACGTGGAACAAGAATGTAAAGAGTAAACAAAAACCTAAACGATGCTGTCTATTGACTATGAGACAATGGTGATAGCCTTTCACCATTACTGCCACTTTGACTATAACACATAAACATTGCCCCATCCACAGACTGACCTTTGACAGCACCACAGTGTTTTCACAGTCATCAGGCTTGTAGATCACCAAGCCTTGAACCCAGCCATGGCAAAACTGTTCATGACTGTTGAGGGACTTGAGGCTTTTGAATTCTTCCACTGTGTAATAACTTTTACCGAAAATGTGATAGTTAACTAACTGCATGTAAGTACAGGGTGGCAGTGAGTCAAGATCCCTGCACCAGTTGGATGCCGTTGAACACTGGTAGCTCATAGGGGTCTATATCCTTCATATCTCTGATCTTCTCCAAACACCTTTACTTAGCAGTTGCATTGAGCTTCCCCCAATAGGGACCCCTTGCTTTTGCTACAACCTTATCCATTTTTTTTTTGTTAAATCTTGATTCATACAGCTCTTTCCTGCATGTCTGCGGTATGCTGTTGGCCATAGCAACTAGGGATGCAAATTATTGATTAATCCATTAATCGTTAGTTGGTTTATATTAGAGCCCGACCAATATGAGATTTTTGGGGCCGATGCCGATACTGGGGGCAAAAAAAAAAAAAGCCAATATCCGATATATATCAGCCGATAACCGATATATTGGCCAATAAATGAAATAAGAGCATTGATATACACAGGGTATATACTGTACATGAACATAAATTCTGATAATACCCAAAATATGATTTAACACAAAGAAGCAGAAGACTACTAAATTAAAATAAGGAACTAATAAGGAACTTTAATTAGTAACACTGTCAACATAAGGACTGTAAACTCTCTGATAAATAAGAAAAGGCAAACTTTAAACACAGTGATATAAGAAAATTTGTAGTGTTCTTTGCTTTGCTGGTGCTGGAGCCCTGGATAATTTGCACACTGCAGATGTTGCATCTAGCACCTGTGGAGTCTTTTGTGAAGTGGCTCCACACCCTACTCTTCCCCTCTGCCTATGAAATGAAAATATATACATTTAATGCATTTTGGCTATTAGCATAGAATTTGATTCTATAGTTGGCCATTTTAAAATAAAAGCAAGTGGCCGCATTTAGCTGAAAGTGATAATACAGGTGCAGGTCAAAAAATTAGAATATCATGAAAAAGGTCAATATTTTTTGTCACTCATTTCAGAAAGTGAAACCCATATATTATATGACTCATTAGATATAGAGCAGGGTTCTCGCTAGCGTCATTGAACATCGGGGCCCCTGACGCTGTCCCTGGGGAGCCCCAATGCTGAGATTTGACCCGCAACGCTGTCTTTCCACCAGCGTAGCGATGTTTTTTTGCGTGTATTCTGTCCCTGCTTGTGTGTATAGCGGCTAGCTCGGCAGATAGATAACAGGTTTCTACAGAAAAGCCGGACTCCGAAAACTTATCTCCAAAGCTTCTGCTTGAGACTTCACTGTAAAACTGCAACATACATACAAAACATGTCTCAGTTCTGTTCTTTGTTACAGCACATTAACATAGCATTATACATTCAAATGAATGAAAAAAGATTGCTAGCTCAATGGTAACATAAATGGGAAAATCCATAGACATGCTAACGATTAGCCTCTTCAGATCGACTTAAGATTTACAACGTCTTTTGATCTAACAACAAAAGTTTACATCAGAGTCAGGTTTTACTATTCATTACCACAACAACTGAACATAAAATACTCACAGGCAAATGTTCTTTCTGGCCATACAAACAGAATGAGAGAAACATGTCTGCTACTTCCTTCCCATGTCTGAACTGACTACGGTAACACCGAAAGGACAAAACACACACCAGTGACACTTATTCCCACCACCAGAGGGCCCCCTTTGCTTGCTTTTAAACAACAGAACATCACTGTGTGTGTGTGTGTGTGTGTGTGTGTGTGTGTGTGTGTGAGAGAGATCGTCCAGCGTAATGATAACGAGATTTGAATTTGAAGAAATATATTCCTTTGTCTTGGCGCAAAGCGCTGCAGACAGGACATGAGAACAATAGAATCCACACCCCTTTGTGTGCTTTGGTATTGTCTGACGCCCGCCTGCCAACATCACTTGCCTTACGCTCATTGGCTGACAAAGAGACTTGAATCAATTTATCTGATTTATACAGATCGATCACCTGTGGAAAATCAGATCTAAAATTTAGCCTGTGCATGCATGTAGTGTGAGTGCCGCTCCGATTATCCCTAATTTTGTGCAAGTGAATATTTTTCTACGATCATGTCTGCGTCGAAGTGCAGGAGCAACGCCAAACGCGAGGGTAATATCGCATCATTTTTTGGCTTTATTCCTCAAAATTTGCCCCTCAAAATGCAGGAAATAGTGTTTCAGAGAGTTAGAAATTTAAAAATATTCTGGGGGAGGATGCCCCCGGACCCCCCTACAAAATTTGCACCATGCAGGCACGCACTGCGTACATGGTGACCCTATGCTGTCAAAAAGTCCTAGTGAGAACCCTGGAGAGTGAAATATTTCAAGCCTTATTTCTTTTTTATTTATTTATTTATTTTTTTTTAATTTTTTTTTTTTTATTGGTGATAGTTAACAAGACAATGTGGACAGAAAAACAACAACACATAAACAAAAGGAAACTCAAACAAATAAACAAACAAAAAACAACAACAATGACAGAGTATTGACAAACAACGTCATATTACAATGAAAAAGATCAGAAATGTAAATAGCAATATGATAATAATAATGTTAACATGATGATAATGATAACAATAGAAATATTACTTTCTAATCCAAAAAAAAGGAAAAAGGCAAGGGGGGGTGGGGCTTGGTTGAAGAGAGAAAGAGGGGAGGGGAGAGAAAGGGGGAGAAAGAAGAGTAGGTGGGAATGAAGGGGAACAGGGATCCTGGTTTGTCTGTATATGGAGGTAGAGAGAGAGAATGAAGTTAATGTGGATGATGTCAATTAAAAAATGTTTGTTATGGGTTGGATGTGGTCTGATATGTGGTCCTGTACATGGCTGTGGTTTTGGTTACTGCTTTGGTACGAGTTCTGGGTGGACTTTAGATAATTTGTGAAGGGGTTCCATGTTTCCTCAAAGGCTGATATACTGTTTGTTTTGTAGGCTGTTATTTTTTCTATTGATATGTGTTCTGAGAGTAAATTTGTCCAGTGGGTGATATGGCAGGAGTGTTTTGATTTCCAGTTTTGAAAAATGATTTTCTTGGCGATGGTCAGAGAAATTAGTAATGGGTTATTGTGTTTAGTTGGAATTGTAATGTGTGTCAAGTCCCCCAGCAAACAGAGCGTTGGGGATGCTGGGATTCTGCAGCCCAAGATACACGAGAGTGTTTCTGTGACTGTTATCCAAAATGAAAGAACTGGCTGGCAAGACCAGGTGGCGTGAAGATAATCATCTGTGTGACCCAGGGTGCACTGTGAGCAGATATCTGTGCTAATCAGCCCCATTTTAAACATTTTCCCCTGAGTGATGTGTATTCTGTGAATGGTTTTATATTGTATGAGTTGTAAATTTGTATTGGTGGTCATGGAAAAGATGTTTTTATTGATTTGTATCCAGAAATCAGGGTTGGGAGGTAAAGCCAAGTCCTTTTCCCATTTGGTGGTTGGGAGTGTTATGGAGGTTTCTGACAATGAAAAAAGTTTATACATTTTTGAAATTATTTTTTTGGGGGTTGTAATTTTAAAGATTTCTTCACTTAAATAAGAAGACTGTAATATGTTGTTAGATATGTTGATTTTAGATTTAATGATGGATTTTAATTGTTGGTATTGGAGGAATTGGTCTCTTCCAACCCCGTACTTCTGGATAAATGTATTAAATGATATGAACTGGTTATTTTCAAATAAGTGGTGGAGGTGAGTGATGCCTTTGTGTTGCCATGATGGAAAGTAAACAGGAGTGTTGTACAGCTGGAAGTCTGGGTTGTGCCAAATTGGGGTGAGCCTACATGGTGCCAGTGATGATTTAGTGATTTTGTGGGCTTTCCACCAGGCTGTCAGAGTTGAGGAGATTGTGATGTTGTTGTAGTAGTCCTGTTTCTTGATTGACTGTGGTAGAAATGGGAGGTCTGAGAGTGAGGTAGTTTTACAATGATTCTGTTCTATCTGTAACCATGGTATACTGTGCTTATCTTTATGGATCCATTTGAGTAAATATTGTAATTGATTTGACAGGAAGTAATACAGAAAGTTTGGTGCTTCAAGGCCGCCCTGTGGTTTTGAGTTCTGTAATGTTGAAAGTGAGATCCTTGATTTTTTATTTTTCCAGTAGAACTGAGTTGTTAAAGAGTTTAATGTTTGAAACCAGTTGTCTGTGGGAGTAATGGGGAGTAATGAAAATAGGTAATTAATTTGTGGGAGGGTTTTCATTTTAACAGTTGCAATGCGTCCAGTGAGAGTAAGTGGTAACTTGGTCCATCGTTTAAAATCATCTTCTATGGTTTTCAGCAGAGGAGTATAGTTGAGGTTAAACAACTCTGACAGCCTGGAGGAAATATTAATGCCTAAATACTTAATATTACCAATGTGGAGTGGGAGTGAGGGATCTTGGGCTGCAGAATCCCAGGCATCCCCAGTCAGAGGTAGAATAGTGGATTTGTTCCAGTTTATTTTATAGTGTGAGATTTTAGAGAAATTGTTGATTATTTTGAATGTTTCTTGTAATGATGTGTAAGGGTTTTGTAGATGTAATAATAAATCGTCCGCATATAAGCTAAGTTTATGTTCTGAATTTGTGTATTGTATTCCTTTGATTTTATCATTCTGTCGTATGGCTATGGCGAGTGGTTCGATGAAAATTGCAAATAAAGATGGAGAGAGTGGACATCCTTGCCTGGTGCCCTGGTGGAGTGTGAAGCTTGGTGAGGTGATCCCATTTGTGCTAACTGTGGCCCTGGGTGAAGTGTACAGTGTTTTTATCCAGTGGATGAATGACTGTCCAAAACCAAATCTATGGAGGGTGGAGAATAAAAAGGTCAAGTTTACTTTATCAAAGGCTTTTTCTGCGTCCAGTGATACAATAATGGTTTTGTTGTGTTTTTGCTGTGATGTGTTGATCAAATTAAAAAGTCTGCGAATGTTGTCTGAGGCATGCCTATTTTTAATGAAGCCTGTCTGGTCGGGATGGATTATGACTGGAGTGACTGTTTCCATTCTAGTTGCTAATGTTTTTGTGATAATTTTGAGATCTGTATTGATTAGTGAGAGAGGACGATAGCTGGAGGGGTGTGTTGGGTCCTTATTGGGTTTTAACAGTAACGTTATTATAGCAGTGTTCATGTGGGGGGGTATAATGGAGGTAGTTTTTATTTCTGTAGTTACTCTGAAGAGTAGTGGTGATAATATGTTCCAGAAATGTTTGTAGAATTCTGCAGGAAATCCATCTGGTCCAGGTGATTTATTGTTCGGCATTTTGAGCAAAGCTTTATGTAGTTCTTCGAGGCTGAGTGGTGAGTCTAAAAAGTGGGCTAAATCAGATGGTATTGTTGGTAGGTTGAGATTATTTAAAAATGTGTCTATTTCTGTTTGACTGGGTTTGTTATTTGAAGAGTAGAGGTTGCTGTAAAATTTGTGAAATATATTATTGATTTCTTGTGGGTTATGTGTGACTGTACCTGTAGAATTTAGTATAGCCGGGATTATTGCTTTTTCTTTTTTGTGTTGTAATAGATTAGCCAGATATTTACTTGATTTATTACTGTACTGAAAGTTTTCATATTTGAGTTGTTGAATGATGAATTGTGTTTTCTTGTGTATGATGCTTTCCAATTGAGTTTTAAGTTGAGCTAGTTCATTTTGTTTTGCTTCACAGGGATTGCTGGTTAGTTGGTGTTTGATTTTTGTTTCTAAACTAGTTTCTAGTTCCTGTTGCTGTCGTTTCTTATATGATGAATATGAAATGATTATTCCTCTAATGACTGTCTTTCCTGTTTCCCATAAAAGTGATGATGAGATCTCTGGAGAGTCATTCATCTTTAGAAAGGATGTCCACTCTCTCTGGATTAATGTGGTAAATTCTGGATCCTCTAAAAGTGACGTATTGAATCGCCACCTTGTGGGGGACTTGATGTGTGTTTGAGTTTTTATTGATAAGAAGACTGGAGCGTGATCACTGATTATGATGGGATGGATTGTGTTTTCTTGGATATGCTGGGTAATTGAGTTACTTACAAGAAATAAGTCGATTCTAGATGAAGACTGATGGTGGGAGGAAAAATATGAATATTGCCTAGCTGATGGGTTTTTCATTCTCCAACTATCGCCAAGTCCAAGTTCCTTCATGTATTGTTTGATTATTTCCGTTGAGTGCCAGTGTCTTGTGTTACCTGGTGTGCTAGAGCGGTCAGTTGTGGGATCAATGACGGTGTTGAAATCTCCGGCTATGATGATGTTTGCTGAATTATATAGTAAGGAGAAAAAGTTATGGAAAAAGGATGGGTCATCATTGTTAGGGCCGTAAATGTTTGCAAATGTGAATGTTGTATGATTAATAGATGCATTAACAATGATAAATCTTCCTTGTGGGTCAATGATGGATGAGTTATGGATGAATGGGATATTTTTATTGACTAGGATAGAAACACCTCTTTGTTTTGTGTTTAGCGTGGATGAGAATATTTTATCGAATTGTTTGAGTTTAATATATTGTAGTTCTGAGTTTGTAAGGTGGGTTTCTTGTATAAAACATATATCAGCCTTTAATTTTATGAGATGATTGATGATTTGGATTCTTTTAGTTTGTGTACGGAAGCCACGTACATTCCACGTAACCAGATTAAGTGTCTGCATTATTATGTGTTTGGTATATCTTGTCTTGAATAAGATGTAGAGAAGAAGTCAATAGGGAGGGGGAAGGGAGGGGGGCTGGTTGCTATAACTGCCACAAATTTTCGGTACATTAAACATAGATGACTAAACACATAACTAGACATAACGGTGAGTAATGACATCAACATAACATGTAAGCAACACAAACACACATAAGAAGAGAGAGAATAAATAGAAGAGAGAGAGAGAGAGAGAGAGAGAGAGAGAGAGAGAGAGAGAGAGAAACAACAGTGAGGTAGATGTATAAGTCCTCTATAGGGCAAGCCTTATTTCTTGAAATTTTGATGATTATGGCTTACAGATAATGAAAACTCAAAATTCTGTGTCTCAGAAAATTAGAATATTGCATAAAATCAATTAAAAAAGGATATTTTAAACTGAAATGTCAGGCCTCTGAAAAGTATGTTCATTTCTATGCACTCAAGACTTGGTTGGTTCTACTTTTTACATGAATTACAGCATCAGTTTGTGATGTCATGGAGGTGATCAGCCTGTGGTACTGCTCAGGTAGAATGGAAGCCCAGGTTGGTTTGATAGCAGGGGTTTTTCTGAACCGGGGAACAGGGGCGCTGGGCCCTCATACTTTCGGCTGGCGCCCTGTTACCGAAATTTACAACATTATTACACTTCTAACAGAAGAGTAAGTTAATCTTTGATTGGTTGTAAGGGTGAAACGATTCCTCGAGTAATTCGAGTACCTTGATACCAAAAATTGATTGAGGAATATTCTCTGCCTCGAGGAATCGCTTATTTAATTGTAAAGTTCAAAGCACGGCATTTCGCACAGACTATTTAATGTGTCACAACGCGCCTACTTTACTCAGGCAGAGGAAGATGACAAAGGACGCAGAAGCGTTCAGATGAAGCAGTGGAAAGATAGAAGCAACAGGCGAGACAATACAGCAATGATAACGAAAGACAAAAAAACACAATAAAAAAGACAGAAAATGTCGTTAGTGTGGAAGCATTTCAGACTGAACAGCAAGGTAAACACTGTCATGTATCCGTTGTAACACTGCCTTTCCATAAAACAACATCACATCTCTGATGCAGCATCTTCTCATAAAACACCCAGAATGGAGCGGAGGACCCGAGATAAAATAGAGTTAACATAGCGCAAATCAATGACATTAACGTTAATGTACCTTACTAACATAATGTTAGCCCTGCGGAGGGCTAGGTTTGTGTTAATTATGGAACTGTCGAATGTTTGGATAGTTTATTACGATTTTCACAAGCATAGATTTAGGCAGCGAGCCGTGATTTGCACGGTTAATTTCCCAAAAGCATGGCCAAAATGGTGCACGGCTTGCTGAAAGCTTTCTCTTAGCTTGTCATGCCGAATTTTGGCAAAATCCAACTACTTTTTGCTAAAATGAAGTGAATCATCCATTAATTGGATGCATGCGCGTGTGTGTGTGGGGTTATAGGTTATGAGACAGATAAGGTGGGGGGGCCATTGCATTGATTCTCCTGAATATAGCAGAAATGTGTAAAACTGTTCATGGACTCGTTCACAGTTCCCGTTCAAATGTTTTTGCCTCTTTTATGCCACAACTCATTCCTGTTAAGTCTCAACTGTAAATTTTGAAACTTATAGCTGCCAAAGTTCAGTTGCACATCAAAAAGGCAATGTTTATGCCTTTTTTTAATTTATTAATGCCTTATATGTTTGATACTTACAAGAAATACCAAGTTGAAAGTAATTAAATTTTATTTATTTTTATATGTATTTGCAATTGCCTCTCTGAAAATGTTTCTGTTTAGATATATTTATTAAATTTCAAATACAGAATACACACAGGTATTCAAACATAAAAAAAAATAAATAAATAAAAATCAAACAAAACCCACTTAACCCTCCCAAACCCCTTGCTGTCACCAATCTATATGCATATACAATATGGCACTGTAAATATAAATAAAGTCACATGTCAAGGTGTTACAAATACATCTTGACTTGTTAAGGGCCTTGTACATGCGTCATAGGATTGTCAAAGAAGATTAAAAAAGATTTCCACACTTTATGAAACTTCTGTTCAGATCCACGTAATGTATATCGGATTTTTTTGAGTTTAAGGTTGGTGATCACCTCTCTGACCCAGTGTCCAGCAGAGGGTGGGGCAGGTTCCCTCCATCTTGTAAGAATAAGGCAATGTGCCAAAAGAGTAGTGAAGGCGACCACCTTGAGTCCTCCTGAGGGTAACTGCGGCCTTCCAGGAACGATACTGAACAGTGCAGTTAAAAGGTCAAGGGGGATCGTAACTCCTAGTATATTAGTAAGTGCTTCAAAAATACTCCTCCAATAGTGTTCAAGACTGGAACAGGACCAGAACATGTGTAACAGTGTTGCTTCATTTGCTTTGCATCTATCACAGGTAGAATCAATTTGGGGAAACATTTTAGTCAGTTTGGACTTTGACATGTGTGCCCGATGAACAATCTTAAACTTAATTAAAGAATGACGTGTGCACATAGAGGACGAACGAATCTGCTTCAAAACCGCAGTCCATACATCTTCACTTATCACCTGTAGGTCTTTGCTCCACAGTTGTCGTGTTTTCACATTGAGAGGATGAGATATAGCAGACATTCTCCTCATTATAAAAGAAATGGCACCCTTTTTCTTCAGATCAAAGGTAAAGACGTCATCTAAAATGGTAATATTCGGCTTGTTTGGAAAATCCTCTATAGTGTTCTTCACATAATGCCTAACTTGGAGATACCTGAAGAAATGTGATGCTGTAAGATTAAATTTCTGTGCGAGCTGATCAAAAGAGGCAAATATGCCTTGCATGAATAGGTCCCCTAAGCATTTGATACCTTTGCTGTGCCAGACAGCAAATGTGCTATCAAGCAGAGAAGGTTTAAAAAAGTGATTGTGTGCAACAGGGCCAAAAAGACAATGTTCCTTTAATTTGTAATGTTTCCTGAATTGAGTATATATCTTCAGTGAATTGGTAACCATCGGATTGGAGCTACACACACCTATCTCAGATATGGGCATGGAAGAGGCTAGAAGAGCAGGCAAAGATACAGACCCACAAGAGTCCTTTTCCATGCAAACCCATGTTGGACAAGTCTTATCAGAGTTATAGTGAACCCAAAAGGTTAAACAGTGCAAATTAGCAGCCCAGTAATACGTTTTAAAGTTTGGGAGAGCCATGCCTCCATCTCTTTTTGACTTTTGCAAGATGTCTCTACGTGAACGTGGTTGCTTCCCATTCCAAATATACACAGAAATAATTGCATCCAATTTCTTAAAGTAGCTCCCAGGAATGAACACAGGCAAACTTTGGAATACATTTAAGTACTTTGGGGGGACCATCATTCTAATTGCATTTACCCTGCCAAATAAGTGAAATTGGAAGTGAGGACCAGGCAGCCAACTCCTGTTTTGTTTGAGTAAGAAGACTCCCAAAGTTTTGTTCGAACAGGTCTGAAAAGGCTTTGGTCACCATTATACCAAGATAAGTAAAACTGTCCAGAGTTATTTTGAATGGAATCTGAATACTCTTTAATGCAAGGCTGGTAATATTAAGCGGTATCAATTCACTTTTTTGCAGGTTCAACTTGTAACCAGACACTCTCCCAAACTCTTCTAACAAAGTAGTAATATGTGGAATTGTAGACTCAGCTTTTGATACATATAAAAGAAGATCATCAGCGTAAAGAGATAACTTGTGCTCCGCATTTCCCCTAGTGATGCCTGTAATCAGATTGTTATCCCTTATAGCTATGGCTAAAGGTTTGATCGCTAAAACAAACAAAAGTGGGCTTAATGAACAGCCCTGCCTTGTTCCACGGTAAAGATTAAAAGGTTTGGAGTAAAGATTGTTGGTCAGGATCATGGCTGAGGGACATGCATATAAAAGCTTAACCCATGAAATAAAAGATGGTCCAAGTCTGAATCTAGTTAGGGTTTCAAAGAGAAAGTTCCATTCTACCCTATCGAATGCCTTCTCTGCATCCATAGAGAGAAGGCATTCTGAAGTAGACTGACAAGGGGAATACATAATGTTGAATAGTCGTCTAATGTTAAAGAAAGATGGTCGCCGTTTAACAAATCCGGTTTGATCTGTAGAGATTATACTGGTGTGATACGTCCTCAAGTCTGCTGGAAAGTATTTTTGTTAAAATTTTATAGTCCGAGTTTAGCAGAGAGATTGGCCTGTAGGAGTCACAATCCAACGGGTCTTTATTTTTCTTTGCCAAGAGTGTTATAACTGCCTGATTTAGAGTAGGAGGAAGCTGGCCTGACATGAAGGAGTCAGCATATGTTTGTGTTAAAATTGGGGATAACTGACTACAAAAAGCTTGATAGAATTCGTTAGATAAGCCATCGGGGCCTGGGGATTTGTTAGTTTTTAGTTACTTGATAGCAGCAATTACTTCTTCCTGTGATATTGGGTTATCCAAAACTAAAGCCTGTTCTGGGGATATAGTCGGAATGTCCAAGTTTTGAAGAAAACTATTAATGAGGGCACAACTTGGATTGCATGCAGTATAGAGCTTGGAGTAAAAATCTTTGAAAGCATTATTTGTCTCTTCTTGATTAGTAACCACTTCCCCATTTTGTAATTTTACCCCATTAATTAGCTGTTTAGCCCTCGCACCCCTCAACTGTCTGGCCAAAATCTCCCCGGCTTTATCACCATGTTCATAGGTTACACTTCTGTTCTTAAGCAACAAGTTTTCTACCTGATAAGAGGTGAGTAGGTCATACTCAGTTTTAAGTTTAAGGCGCTCTTTGTCTAAATCAGGAGATGGGGCCTGAGCATTACTTGCATCAATATATGCTTTTTTCTCGGTTAATTTCATTTGTGCTTGTTTGGCAGTTTTATTCCTGTTAGCAACATGGGATATAATTTGCCCTCTTATGAAGGTTTTAAGGGTCTCCCAGACAGTAGAGATAGATATATCTGGAGTAATGTTAACTTCTAAAAAGAAATGTATTTCTTTTGACAAGAACTTAACAAAATTGTTATCAGACAGTAACAAAGAATTAAATCTCCAGTGTCTCCTATTGCTTCTCACTCCAGGTAGATTCAAAGCCAAGACCAGAAGAGCATGGTCTGAAATTAAGATGGTTTGGTATTCACATGTATGAGCAAATTGAGTAAGTTTATTGTCAATTAAAAAGTAATCTATCCTGCTATATGTGTGATGGACGTGGGAATAAAAAGAGAATTGTTTATCCTGGGTATGAAGAAATCGCCATATATCAGAGATACTGTATTCCGCTAAAATGGTCTGCATATAAAAGGCTGCTTTTGTTAAGACACTGCCTGGTCTAATAGATGATTTGTCCAATGTAGGGTCCATACATAAATTAAAGTTCCCTCCCATTATAAGCAAATGTGAGTTCAAATCAGGGAGATGTTTAATAATGCACTGAAAAAACAGGGGCTCATCAAAATTGGGAGCATGAATATTAACTAGCGCAACTTTAATACTGTAAAGTAAGCCTGTGACTATCACATAGCGGCCGTTAACATCTACCACAGGTATAGAGTGACTAAATGGCACATCTTTATTTATTGCTATGGCAACTCCCCTTGCTTTTGCCTGGAAAGAAGAATGAAAAAGTTGTCCCACCCATCCTGTTTTCAATTGTAAGTGGTCTGAATTTTTTAGATGAGTCTCTTGTAAAAATGCTACCCCAACCTTTAACTGTTTCAAATGTGACATGACCTTCTTTCTCTTAAGAGGGTGATTTAATCCCTTAACATTCCAACTAATAATATTAAGACCATTACTCATTTAGGGTTACAAAAAATAAAATAAAATCCAATAGAAATGATACTACAGTAACCAGTGCCATATAACACAAGTACATCAGTACAAACACCAAAATAATAATAATAAAAAAAAACATCAATGGTGACAGCAAAGCAAACAAACAAAATCCCACCCCGCCCAAAAAGGTGACTCTCGCTGCTAAAACAAGCAATACACCTACCCTATCTAACCTAACATCTTCCAGACTGAACTAAACTATTACTCTAGTACTCCCTTATTCCTATAAGAGGCATAAAATGGCCCCATTGCATTGAACCAAAAAAAAAAAAAAGTTATATTTGCAAACCACATAGGTCGAATTAGAGATATAGGTCAGGTAGAATAACTAATTAATAATAATCATGATATGTATTGACCATCATCCACATCTGATACAACCTGACCGATATTGAAGAAAAACAAAAAAAACAACACACACACACACACACACACACACAGAGTGACAAACCTGCCTCTTCAACACCCGCTGGAAAAAAGTTTTTATACACTGCTATTAGCTTCTTGGACATATTTCTCCGCTTCTTCCACCGATCTGATCCACCTGCGTTTGCCATCCACCTGCGTAGTGTGAAGCCTCGCTGGGTATAGGAGCGCTGGTTTGAGTCCCAGTTCGTACAAAGATGACATGACCACTTTATATTCCCTTTGTTGGCTTTCCACTTCTGGTGCATAGTCCTTATAAACTCTGAAAGTATGTCCTTGATAAACCAATTGAGTTTTATTGCGAGCTTCTCGAACAAGCAGGTCCTTGTTATAATAGCGGTGAAAGCAGATCAAAACAGGTCGGGGCTTATCACAGGGCTTCGGCTTAGGGGTTAGGCTACGGTGAGTCCGGTCCAACTTGGGAGGAGAGGGGAAAATATCACGGCCGAGTACTTCGTATAGCATTTAGGAAAATAATTTGCTTGGCTGAGGTCCTTCAATCTCCTCCGGTAGGCCGACCAGTCTAACGTTATTCCTCCTACTCCTTCCTTCGAGATCCGCCATTTTAGCTCTTAGCTTCTGGTTCTCCATTAGTAGCTTATCACAGGTAGTCTCTACCTTCTCCAATCGTTTATGCATGGACTCAGCATTTTCTTCCAGCAACGTCAGGCGACCGTCGTGACTGTTCACGGCTTGTTGTAGTCCATCAAGTTTGTCATTAACCTCATTAAAGGAAGTTTTAATCTCTGACAGCAGAGTCGCTCTGTGTTCAGCCAATGTAGCCACCAAGTCAGCCTTGCTAATGGCACCGTCGGCATCTGTCTTATCTGCAGTCTTGCCCAATTTGGGAGGCATTTTAAGGCGACAAAAAATCCAGTTTAGTTTAAATAAATGTGGTTTGCAGCAAGTAGTGACTAGTGGGACGTAATAAATGTATTAAAGTGGGAGCCCACCTAACACATGACTTCACTCCATTAGCCTTCAACCGGAAGTCCCGAATGGGGAAAAAAAGCTCTGAAAATGTTTCTAGTCAAGAAAATACATTTTGTTGCATATGCACAATATGAATGCAACAAATAAAACTGTAAATTATCAAAAAATAAATAAATAAAAAGGAAACCAATTGGTCCTTCATTATTAAGTGAAATACCTTATTTCCTCTTGTGTATTTATAATTGCTCTTTAACCAAGCAAAAATAAGTTTTATCTGATTACTAGATTAATCAAAGGAATTTTCAGTAGAATACTCGAATACTAAAATATTTGATAGCTGCAGCCCAAATTGGTTGGTTTAAAAAATTGCAGGAGGGCCACTAGAGCCCTCCTTCGCCTACCTGTGCTCTCTCTTACTAATTTTTTTCTAGAAAAACCGCTGGATAGTGTCCTTCAGGTCATCTGCGTTGTTGGATCTGGTGTCTTTCATCTTCCTCTTGACAATACTCCATAGATTCTTGATGGGGTTCAAGTCAGGTGAGTTTTCTGGCCAATCAAGCACAGTAACACCACGGTCATTGAACCAGCTTTTGGTACCTTTGGCAGTGTGGGCAGGTGCCAAGTCCTGCTGGAAAATGAAATCCGCATCTCCATAAAGCTTCTCAGCAGAAGGAAGCATGAAGTGTTCTAAAATGTCCTGGTAGATGGCTGCGTTGACTGTGGACTTCAGAAAACACAGTGGACCAACATCAGCACATGCCATGGCAGCCCAAATCACCACTGACTCTGGAAACTTCACACTGGACTTCAAGCAATGTGAATTCTGTTCCTCTCCACTCTTCCTCCAGACTCTGGGACCTTGATTTCCAAATGACATGCAAAATGGACTTTCATCTGAAAAGAGGACTTTGGACTTTCCACAGTCAGTGGTGATTTGGGCTGCCATGGCATCTGCTGGTGTTGGTCCACTGTGTATTCTGAAGTCCACAGTCAACGCAGCCATCTACCAGGACATTTTAGAACACTTCATGCTTCTTTCTGCTGAGAAGCTTTATGGAGATGCTGATTTCATTTTCCAGCAGGACTTAGCACCTACCCACATTGTCAAAGGTACCAAAAGCTGGTTCAGTGACCATGGTGTTACTGTGCTTGATTGGCCAGAAAACTCACCTGACCTGAACCCCATAAAGAATCTATGGGGTATTGTCAAGAGGAAGGTGAGAGACACCAGATCCAACAACGCAGATGACCTGAAAGACACTATCAAACCAACCTGGGCTTCCATTCCACCTCAGCAGTACCACAGGCCGATCACCTCCATGACATCAAACACTGATGCAGTAATTCATGTAAAAGTAGAACCAACCAAGTCTTGAGTATATAGAAATGAACATACTTTTCAGAGGCCTGACATTTCAGTTTACTGTTAATGTTTTTAGCTTTTATGTTTTATTGTTTTATTGTGATTGATTTTATATCTGTACAGCACTTTGACTGAAAGCGCTTTACAAATAAATTATTATTATTATTATTTAAAATATCCTTTTTAAATTGATTTTATGCAATTTTCTAATTTTCTGAGACACAGAATTTTGGGTTTTCATTATTTGTAAGCCATAATCATCAAAATTTCAAGAAATAAGGCTTGAAATATTTCACTCTATGTCTAATGAGTCATATAATATATGGGTTTCACTTTCTGAAATGAGTGACAAAAAATATTGAACTTTTTCATGATATTCAAATTTTTTTACCTGCTTTAGTACATAGGCTAATGTGAAGTGTTTAAAAACTAAAACATGATGTGTTTTTAAAAGGCTTTTTCACAAAAACATCTTGCCAATATCAATTTGTCATATATGCTAGCTATTGAGAAGTTCCATCTGCAGCCACTGGGTATTTGCAAACAGCTCAAAAATAAATGCTGAAGCAAACATTAAAAAGTGAAAAAAGTTGTCTACAAACAAAATAAGAAATAATCAAAGCATGCATCACGTTATTAGACTTAATACAAGGGACTAAACTACATTTTATGTAACAATATAACTGCTTTCAAAACATGCAATACATAAAATTACAACTAAATACATTATTTGGAACCTTTTCAAAATTATTCTAAATGAAGACATTAACTTGTGAATTTATGAGCCCCGGTAAATCCTGCATGACAGTTTGAAGTGAAGTGGGACACTGTATAGTAGTCTTACAGGGGTTGGACAAAATAATGGAAACACCTTAAAAAATCAACAAAATATAATTTAATATGGTGTAGGTCCGCCTTTTGCTGCAATTACAGCCTCAATTCTCCGAGGTATTGATTCATACAACTTGTGAATTGTTTCCAAAGGAATTTTAAGCCATTCTTCAGTTAGAATACCCTCCAACTCTTTTAGAGACGATGGCGGTGGAAATTGACGCATTACTTGAATCTCTAAAACTGACCATAAATGCTCAATAATGTTGAGGTCTGGGGACTATGCCGGCCATACGAGATGCTCAACTTCATTAGAATGTTCCTCATGCCATTCTTTAACAATTCTAGCTGTATGGATTGGGGCATTATCATCTTGAGGTGAAGGTGTTTCCATTATTTTGTCCAACCCCTGTATATTAATGATGGACATGGGAGTTAAGAGTTGCATGTATCTTTATTTCACAAAGATGCATCTTACATAACTTTAAAACGCTGTAGAACAGTCTTATATTAGATAATGGTGGACATGTTGATTAATAGTTGCATCTTTATCTCACAAAGACAATTTCTATAACTTTAAAACACTGTATGATAGTCTGATATTAAATAATGGTGGACGTGAGAATTAACAGTTGCATAGGTCTTTGTTTATTTCACAGAGATGCAACTTACACGACGTTAAAACACTGTAATATGCTCTCCAAACTTGCGTGAAAAAAAACTAGAATGTTCTCCTTGGCGTACCCTGAATGCGTGTTTCTGCAAGGACGTTTTTTCTCATGGAGCACTAAAGTATAGTGTTATATTGTTTAAAAAGTCACAGTTTACCATGGAGTAAAATAAATGCAGTTTCTTTAGCCATTTCTCTCTTCTTCTCTGCTGCAGCCGAGTGAGTGTGAGAGGTGTTGCTGTACTTCACTGGTCTGTGTGCCTATGTGTGAGGGGGAGGGAGAGGAGCCAGGTATTCGGGCAGTGTGCAGCACACACACACAGGAACGGAGTGACAGAATCTCCGTGCAGCAAAAAACTTAAATTAATGTATCGGTTACATATTGACCGATGTTGATTAGTCGGTGATAAGCTATAATCGGCCCGATTAATCCTGCCGATTAATCGGTTGGTCTCTAGTTTATATACTTCATGAAGAACAAATGTCATATTCCTTAATGTTTGATTTATTGTACCATTGGGGATACAGTACAGGCAATGACATTTATGGAGTAGAACTAAATAAATTCTGCAGAAAATTCAATAAAATGAGGGGATCTAAAGAGGGGCAGTTTAGATGAAATGGGCATTTCTGACTTTAAATCAGTAGCTGACATGATGGGGCAAGATTTCAGCAGAAATGCCCCCCCTGCTATTTTACCCATGGCCATCGGGGTAATCGCGTGACATACCTGTGGCCCAGATCAGGAGCCTGGAGGATGTTTTCAACTTCTGTCTCACTGACCCGACAGTCCAGATGACTGTGGATTACACCAGCCTCCAGGGAAAACGCTCCATCCGGGATCAGTCCAATATTTGTGTGGGGGTGCACCGCTCCGACTTACAGACGGGCCGGTCTATGTTTCTCTCCACCATATCCCTAAAGCGATTTTTACTCATCAATGCCATGATCCAGTTTAATGACTGGCTATCCCGGCCGCAGCGTAGCAGCGTGAACAAGCTGGCAGCCTTCGGGCAGGTGTGGACAGAGTGACTCCCCCGTTAATCAACTTCAGCGACTTCAACTTCGGCGCCCCCTACTGTTGACACCACAGATCCCGCGGTGGAAAAGGGCAATTAACTGACAATTAATAATTTAATTGAGCAAATTCGTATCAATAATTAATTGATAGTCAATTAATTGTCTACATCCTAATAGCAACCGATAGCTTCTAAGTTTAAAATGGCGCAGCCTCCAAGATATGTCACGTGATATGATGTATGTCCTCATTCCCAATAATATGTTATCTAGCCCTAACTGATGCAATGGATTTGCATTTCAGAAATTGGTGAAAAATTTGAGCAGATCTGGATGGAAATAAATGTCACATATATAGTGACATTACATAAGCATTGCATGACATAAACTATCCTAAGGCAATTGGATGCTGTAGTTAAAGATTAAGGCAGTCCAACAAAACATTTGAATGGGGGATTCATCAGAACAATGTTCCAGTGTTTCAGAGTCCAATCTTTATTCTCTTTAGCTGCTGTAACTGTACCCTGTTCTGTGTCTAACACCACTGCATGATTCTGAAAGTGTCTACAACCCAAGTGTTTTTCAAGTGAAGGAAGGACCGTTCAAGAAATAAGTTAAAGTTACATCCTGTAGATCATTGGCCATCTTCTGCAATGAATAAGCAGGACTACCCACAATCCTCTCCCCAAGTTTAAAAAAAAAAAAATCCCATTAAAGTTATACCGTATGATGTGGCATTTTTACACTTTTCTTTTGTCATCTTAAAATGCTCCTAATAAGCGTGTGTCAAACTAAAATGTAAAAGAAATCCACCAGGTATTGAAACTCAAAAATGTTTAATTCTCATATATTTCTGATAAAAGTCTGACCAATCATTTTATTTGGTCCGAATGAAATAATTGGCCGAACCTGGCTGAGCCTCCTGTCAATCATCCATTATCGCCATCCCCGCATCCGATATGTGTACCTGTAATTCTGATACTTCACTCGCGCTGCTTCTCCTGTCACTGACCACAGTCTCCTGTCTAGGATGTGAATGGATAGAACTCAAATGCACATGTGGAAGGGAAAAAACAGATTTATTAACAGAAACAACAACTAAGGGGAACAAACAGGAGTCCGATGAATGAAGGATGGAGATAAAAGTCCGGAAGTTGGATGTACTGCACTAAACAGACTGGTCTGCATAAAGGTCAACTTTTATGACTGTGGGAGTCATACAGGTGCAATTACATGGTGTCACACAATGTAGGATTATGTAAGATGATAAATGTATGGACTATGAAACCTCAAATGTCCACGGAAAATTCGCGGAGGCCACACGTTTGCAGTGCACGCGCCCGTCGCCTGGACACCTCATCTCCATGGTGCAGTGAAGACACTGACCCAGTGCTGCACAGACCACACCCTTAAATACAGGGTCTACTGATGAAACAGGGGCCGCGGGCCCGCAGGAGGTGGATGATGTATCTGATTACTGAGGGAGGGGTCCGCGGACACGCCGAAGCAGACCGGACCTCCGCCTCTGCTTCCTCCGCGCGCATCAGGTGAGAGGAGGAGAGAGGAGGGGAGCCTCAGAGCTCAGGCAGAGGGAAGTGGGCAGGGCTTTGGAGGGAGGTGGGTTGTTCATGTTCAAACTTTTACTAAGTGCTGTGAGAAATGCCACATCGGTAGGTATAGCTTTAAATGGAAAGAGCCAACCCCAAGTGCAAATTAAACCTCACAGAAGGATAATAAAGAACTGGTTGCATGGGCTTGCAAAAATGCATTTAAATAGTATGAGGTGGAGGATAGAGGGTATGCACGTGACGTCACCGTGGTTATGCCCACTGAGTGGCAGAAAGAGGGAGATGATTGGCAGTGTTGGCTTCAATACTGTCTAAACTTAAGAACAATATTCAGTAAAAAATGGGGAAGAGCTGTTGTGTGATTGATTGTATGAACAGATTTGAAAAGCAGTCAGAACTATTATTTTACAAGCATGGAAAGCCAAAGAAAAGAGAAGTAGATTGATCCACAAATCCAGGCAACCAAACCTAGATTTATGGTTCCCGTTTCGTGTCAGGTAACATTAATTTATGCTGTATTTCTGGGTAAAATCAAACCTTAAATGATGTGTTGTTTCAGCTAACGTTACTTCTTAGTAAAGCTCTTTGTTTCATGATCAGATCTGTCGTGGTTTTTGTCTTCATTTTGTGATTATCAACCTTGTGCTCCAACATGATTTGTAAACTAACTTTAACTGAGGCTAACCCAGTTTTTCAAGTATGGGGGGTACTCAAGCACAAAGCTATGACGGAGTATTAGAGCCACATAAGAAAATAAAAACACTTCTCGTCACTACGAGAATAAAGACATAAAATATAAATATAAAACCCATAATTTTCTGATAATAAAGTCGAATACAAAAAGAATCACAATGTTATGAGATTAAAGTCATCATATTCTGACAATAAAGCCATAATATTACAAGAATAATGTCGTAATTTAAAAACAGGTTGGAAAAATATCATAATTTGCAAGAATAAAGTCAAAAAAGCAGTAGTATCTGTGTGGTATAAAGTACTTGATATTAACTAGACGTAAATATCCTCAGTACCAGTAGATTATGCAGATATTCACTGGGGTCAGTACACTGTCTACTGTAAATGGACTTTGGATAAGTTGGTTCTCTGCCTAGTTTTGGACCCTGGTTGTCAGTAATGATGAAACCATGTATATTTGTTTCAGGTAAAGATAGCGAAGACCCCCTACACCCTGGATATCAGGATACATGATTTCGGGCCACATGTCAATGTTCACGGACCACTTGTTCTTTGGTAGCTCGTACAGATCCATGTCGAGTCCAATTGTCCTTAATTTAATTTCATATTTCACATTTTCCCAGTCTCGCTGTGTTCACTGCTATACTTCGTCATGTTGAGCAGGTTGGTTTTACCACTCAGTCTGACTTAGAGGGGCGTGGCCCAGGGGGAAGTGACGTATGTGCTTACCCTCTATATTTATGCAACACATGTCTTACACATGTAAATGTTTATTAGTTTTTTTCTAAGTACTACTGTTATGTGTGTCAGTGCAGGACCTTCTGCTGTTCTCCCTTTTATGAACGAAGTAACATGCAAAGAAGTGACTACCAGGGACAGATCCTTTGGAGTCACTTCCTTCCCTTTTGCAGGTGTGTCTGAATAGTTCTTTATGGATTTGGTGGTTCCCATTTGAGTGAGTCAATCAATCAAATTTTATTTATATAGCGCCAAATCATAAACAGTTATCTCATGACACTTTACATATTGAGTCAGTTGAAACCAGACTCTAAGCCAATTTACAAAACCCCAACAGAATCCCCTAGGAACAAACACTTCTGACTGGTGACGGTGGTGAGGAAAAACTTCCTTTTAACAGGCAGAAACCTCGAACAGACCCTGACTCCTGGAGGATGGCCATCTGCCTTGACCAGTTGGGGTGAAAGAGAGGGTAAAAGAGGACAAAAAGAGAGAGAGATAGAGAAAGACTGAGGGAGAAGGGGGGAAGTACGGGGAGACACATGGATGCAATTGATGCATGAAGTGAGCTGGAAGTATCTCAGTGTCATAGTAAGAGCTCACTAAATGGTCAAAATGCAAAGGAAGGAGCTTCAGATAGGGTTAGGGAGCTAGAATATTCTATCAAACAAGAATGGGCATTATTGCACTATTTTCTCAAAACTCCAGCAATTAGTCTCCTCAGTTCCCAGATGTTTATGAGTATGTTGTGTTTGAGATTTGCAATTCATTGAGTTCAAAGTCCCAACTTTTTTGTTACTAAGGTTTGTATCAGAGGTCACGTTAACCGAAAATATTCCGTCAGTGACGGATTTTTTTTAAAAAAAATGCCGGAAAATTCTGAAGGCCGTCCGTCATTTTGACGGATTAAAATACTGAGGGTAATCTACTGTTAACCTTTCCTGCTCGGCTCGTCCGACCGTAGTCACCGAGCACAGGGGAGATTTCCTCCAGGGCCAGTGTCGTGGTTAACTCCCTTGCCAGTCGTGGAAGACAGCAGCTTTTATTTTATGCACAGTATATTGATGTTAGAACACTTTTTCCTTCTGTCCTCTTGCACACTCATACTCAAAACTGCCGCTCCCTCACCTTGCTCGACCACTCGCACTATATGCATATGCATGCGCCACACACCGCTCTCGCACTTAAAGGAACACACACACACACACCAGTCTCATAACACTACTAAAGAAAGTTTTCACACAGCACTGTGAACAGATCCTGTTCACAGAATTGCTGGTCTGTCTGTCTCTTAACAAGGCAGCAAACAGTCCATAACAGCATCCTACCTGTATAGAACCAACAGCACCACTGTTCACAACTACACTGAATACAACAGCAGTACTTCAGTCACGACTCACCGTTCGTTCACCTGTAGTAGACCCCCTGTCCAATTGGTGCCAGTATGAATATTAATCAGTCAGTGTCAAGTCTTGTGTCGTTGTTTAGCTGACTTTAGCCAAAATTAGATGCTACTTTTCTAGCGCAAACTGTGAAGACAGCCGAGTCTCCTTATTTCAGAAAGTCCAGTAAATATTATGGCATTAATAAATGCGGTGAAAAAAGAGGGACTGATGCGGTGAAGGATGATGGACAAGCAAGGAATACGCCAGTGGCATTTGGTGTGCTATATGTACGCATTTTCTACCTTTCATGTGTTATTAGATGGCATGTCAATTTGTGCGTAGATCTCTGGTTCACATAACCCGAACTCCAACCCTCAGTGCATGATAACACACCAATTAAAAGTGGTGTATAGAATTATGTGAGTCGTGATTATCACGTTGGTTTATCAGTCAGCAGCAACTACAGTTGCTGCATCATTGAGATGTTTTTGAACATTAAATACTACTAAATTTTTGTGTCAGTAGGTAACTTTAAATCTGAGCAGACCAAAATTACATGTGGAGTCCCCCAAGGCTCCATCCTGGGGCCCCTTCTGTTCAACATCTACATGGTTCCACTGGCTCAGATCATAGAAAAAAACAAAATAGATTACCATAACTATGCAGATGACACACAGCTCTACGTTTCAATGTCCCCAGGTGACCATAGCCCCATACAAGCACTGGGTAAATGCATGGAGCAAATATCTGAATGGATGGGCCATAACTTTCTTCAGTTAAACAGAGAAAAAACTGAGGTAGTCGTTTTTGGACCCAAGGAGGAGCGTCTAAAAATCAGCATACAGCTCCAGTCACTTCAGTTAAAAACCTCAGACCAGGCCAGGAATTTGGGTGTTGTCATTGATTCAGACCTGAATTTTAAAAACCACATACAAACAATTACAAAGTCAGCTTACTATCACCTCAAGAACATTTCTAGGATTAAAGGACTGATGTCGCAGCAGGACCTTGAAAAACTTGTCCATGCATTTATCTTTAGTTGAGTTGACTACTGTAACAGTATCTTCTGTGGTCTGCCTATAAAGTCTATTTGACGACTGCAACTGATCCAGAATGCTGCTGCTCGAGTCCTCACTAAGACCAAGAGAGTGGACCACATCAGCCCAGTTCTGAGGTCTCTACACTGGCTCCTTGTCTCTCAGAGAATAGACTTCAAAATTCTCTTACTAGCATATAAAGCACTGAATGGTTTAGGCCCAAAATACATTAGAGACCTTCTAGTCCAGTATGAACCATCCAGACCACTCAGGTCATCTGGTACAGGTCTGCTCTGTGTTCCCAAAGTCAGAACTAAACATGGAGAATCAGCGTTCAGTTTCTATGCTCCATATATCTGGAACAAACTACCAGAAAATATCAGGTCTGCTGAGAGTCTGAGTTCTTTTAAGTCCAGGTTAAAGACTCACCTGTTCACTGCTGCCTTTGACTAAAAGGCTTTTGACTTTTTAAATTTTATATTCTCTTTGAAACTCTGCACTGCAACTTTTACTTTAATATGTGTGTGTTTTTATTTTTATTTTATTTTATTACCTCCGCCAAGGAGGTTATGTTTTTGCCAGGGTTTGTTTGTTTGTTTGTTTGTCTGTTTGTTTGTCTGTCCGTTAGTGTGCAACATAACTCAAAAAGTTAAGGACAGATTTGGATGAAATTTTCAGGGTTTGTTGGAAATGGGATGAGGAAGAAATGATTAAATTTTGGTGGTGATCGGGGGTGGGGGGGCCCACGGGGGGGTGGGGGTGGGGCGCTGATCATTAGTGTGCAACATAACTCAAAAAGTTCTGGACAGATTTGGATGAAATTTTCAGGGTTTGTTGGAAATGGGATAAGGAAGAAATGATTAAATTTTGGTGGTGATCGGGGGTGGGGGGGCCCACGGGGGTGGGGGGGGCACTGATCTTTACTGTGCAACATAACTCAAAAAGTTCTGGACAGATTTGGATGAAATTTTCAGGGTTTGTTGGAAATGGGATAAGGAAGAAATGATTAAATTTTGGTGGTGATCGGGGGGGGGGGGGGGGGGGCGGGGGGGCCCACGGGGGGGGGCACTGATCGTTAGTGTGCAACATAACTCAAAAAGTTCTGGACAGATTTGGATGAAATTTTCAGGGTTTGTTGGAAATGGGATAAGGAAGAAATGATTAAATTTTGGTGGTGATCAGGGGGCACGGGGGGGGCGGGGGGGCCCACGGGGGGGGCACTGATCGTTAGTGTGCAACATAACTCAAAAAGTTCTGGACAGATTTGGATGAAATTTTCAGGGTTTGTTGGAAATGGGATAAGGAAGAAATGATTAAATTTTGGTGGTTATCGGGGGTGGGGGGGCCCACGGGGGGGGGGCACTGATCGTTACTGTGCAACATAACTCAAAAAGTTCTGGACAGATTTGGATGAAATTTTCAGGGTTTGTTGGAAATGGGATAAGGAAGAAATGATTAAATTTTGGTGGTGATCGGGGGTGGGGGGGCCCACGGGGGGGGCCACTGATCAGCCTTGGCGGAGGTCTGCGCTCTCCGAGTGCTTCTAGTTCTATTTTATTTATTTATTTATTTATTTATTTATTTATTTTTGATTTTATGTGTTGTTTTCTTACTTGCTGTTTTTAATCACCTTTTATATGTTTCTTTTATAATGTTTTAGATGTGTTTCTTTTTGTTTCTTTTATTTCAATGTCCTGTGTGAAGCACCTTGAATTGCCTTGTTGCTGAAATGTGCTATACAAATAAACTTGCCTTGCCTTGTCTAAATATATCTCTTTATCATTAAAAAATAAAAAAAAATTTGAAATGACGGATAATAATATGTTATGACGGAATTTTTACGACCCTGTCCGTCAAAATGACGGACAATTAAAAATGTCTAGCACAACCTCTGGTTTGTATGTGTTTGCTTTATACAATATATAATCCGATTATGCTGCTCATGTGCAATGATCACCACCATGTTATGTTATATTTAATGTTGTAGTATTGTGTATTCCACATCTTGAAAGGTGGTTTTGATTCCATACTTTGCAGGACAAGATGAATGAGGAGAACATGAAGGATGTGAAGCTGTTGGAGGCTCAGGTTCTTCATCTTCAAGATGAAGTTGCAGCTCTGCAGCATCAGAAGGACGACAGCAGACACACGGCATTTGACTTCAGTGGACGGATGCAAAACACTCTGTGAGCTTCACTTATAATAAAAGATGAAAATCCTCACCAGAGTAACTCCTGTGTTTAGCTTTATTTAAGACATGACATTCTGAGCAACATTCTAGAGAAAAGTATAGAGAAGCCTCACAAATGATGTAAATCCATGGGTCTTCCATATATCCAAGAAATGATTGAGGAAAAAAGCCCTTTAAATATTATTCAACAGATGTGTGAACACAGTCCTCTGGTACATGAATACACATATACACAGGATGTAAGGGGACGGGGCTGTGGGCAAGTTTCCACCCCAGGAACTTTGGGGTATTTTTATAGGGGTAGTTTTACAGGGACGGACGTCTGCATGTTTCCACCACAGAAACTTCGGGGTAGTTTTACAGGGGTGGGGCTGTCGGCGTGTTTCCGCCCCATGAAATTCGGGGTAGTTTTACCGGGGCATGTTCGTGCGTGCGTTTCCACTGCAGGAACTTCAGGGTAGTTGTATGGGGGCAGGGCCGTGGGTGCACTTCCACTGCAGGAACTTTGGGGTAGTTTTACGGGGGGAGGGCCGTCAGCATGTTTCCAATACAGAAACCGCCCCCCTTGGATCAAAGTAAAGGAACCATTACAGGGTCAAACAAAGTCCCTGCTTTAGGGTTGGTACTTCAAACATCCCTAAAAACTCCTGGGCGGAACTTGGTTTACTCAGTGCTGATTGGGTAGACCCAGCTCACCATTCCCGTAATGTCTTTGTACAATCTCTAGCTGTATCTTAGTCAATGAAAATGTGGGGTTTTGAAGCAACCATTCCTGCCTCATTCTCTGGCAGGTTGAAGCCTCTTTAATCCCAGTTTTTTTGTATCATGTATGCCTGAAATGGTTCTAAGGTTCTATAGTTTTGGTGGAAAAGTCCTACACTATTTTCTGGCATCCAGTTACATTATTGATGATGGGGATGTGCATGTGATGGTACTTTACTGTATGATAGAAACAAACATGTGCATCAAAGCTGAATCATGACTGGTTTGTATGTCCACAGGTGGTATTTGTGCGGCCCAATGGGAAGAGGAGGAGTTAGGGACAACATGGTGTCCAGACTGAAGGAGGAGGTAGAGGAGATGATGAAGGATCTGCATCAACAGACGCAGATGAACACCATCAGTCTGAGCAGTTGTTCTGTAAACACTATACAAAACAGTAAGAGCAGTTTGACTGTCATGGTCATGACATTTACTTGACTCTTAATTGTAAACTGATTAAATCGGCAAAATCACGATATATCTAATTTTATATATACAGGAAATGTTTCAATTTAGGTAAGAAGTGGTTTAAAACAACTATACTGATACTATCCCATTTGATTATTGTCTTGTTTCATTTGTAAGAACACAAACATTTTTTTGTCGAAAGTACCTCATTCTGTGTAACGCTGCCACTCTGACATTTCTTTGCATGTTGTCTTTTAATTTTCTGTGATGAAGATCACAAAGTTCCCTAATGGCAAAGAATATTCTGTAAAGTGATAGTAGCAACAATTACAGAGCCAAGCTTAATTGCCAGACATGTAATTGTGATTAACTATACCACTACTATAGCACAAGTCTAAAATTAGTTTCCTAACACATATACACCTAGCCATTTATTTGCATTGAACATATATACAATATACAGATATGCAAAGATAAGCATGAAAATCTCATTATTAATCTTCATGAGGGTTGGACCTAAGGTTTGTCAATATGATCATTTAAAATATGTTACATTTTTTTTTATATCAGTATATGTAATAATCATCAATCTCAAATCTTTATTTCTTTGTTGTTTAAAAGCTGATTTTTGGTCCTAAGTGAATGTTGATGAAGGCAGATTGCGTTGAAGAATGGGTTTGAGCAGCTGTCAATCAAACATTTAAAAAACATTCAAATGTGTATAAATATTCAAATATTTCCTTCTTAACACCTGTGGTTCAATTTGATTGCATCATGGTAGATTTTTTTAAATAGCTTATTATTATTATTATTATTATTATTATTATTATTATTATTACTTTAACTGAAAGGGAATTACGTTATTTGTCCCCAACGTCACCAGTTACCAAAGCTGTCACACACTGAAACTTTACTTATCATCCTTTTCCGACATTGATATATTGACTTTCTAAAAAATTCACTACTGGTTGAACTTGAATACTTATAGGTTTTGATTTCTTTGAAGATGGGATTCCCTGTGTGCCACTTATGGTCATCAGTGAGCAGGTCATTGTTTTTGTGGAGCTAAATAATAACAGAATCGTCTGAAAGCATGAACATATTGACCTTTTCATCTGTAATCTTCTATACATATATACATATGATGAATAAGGCATGTCCATTTGAGGAGCCAAAAGGTTTTTTTTTTTTTTTTTTTTTTTTTGTGCAATAATGCAGTACTACAGTATTACTTGCAGTAATATTATGACACATCTCATATTCTTGTGATTCGTGTGTTCACCACCAGGTAGCAGTAGGCGTTTGCAGCAGCTCTGTGTGTCAGGTCATTGCTTGGAACTTGAGTTCCAGGTGGAGTTCCAGCTTTCTGAGGCAAAGGTGAGACACTTGATTGTCACAGTTCAAAACTCTTCTTATTTCATTCAGTGATGGAGGAAGCACTCTGAGTTCTTTGACTTCATCTTTGATTTGTGTAATAGTCAATCTTTTGTTTGAGTAACAGTAGTAGTACCCTGGTGTAGACGTACTGAGTTGTAAGTAAATATTCCAAATATAGACTAAAACATACGCTAAATTCATATACTATATGTGTTTTCAGATACGACTTGTATTTGTGTGTACACGTGAGGACATGAACACTTTAATTCGTTTTTGAAGTAAATTAATTGTGATGTCCACTTGAACTAAAATGATTATAATGATGATAAAAAACCTTGACTTGGTATCTGCATGAGCATCCTCCCAAAAATGGAAGCCTCTTTGCCAGGTCTCCCTCAAGAGACATTTTATCACAAAGGATTTCCTGGATAAATAAAGGTTAAATTGATAATCTCCAGGCCTTGGTTCCTGACTCCTCCCGCAGGAGTAATTAATGGACCGTAGAGCCATGTGCATTTTAGGGATGTTAACATCCTTCAAGATGTTGCACCTGCATTGATTTATGGTTTACTTTTGAACACTGAGGAGTGAGGAAGCTGAAGAAGTGATAAAAAGAACTAAGAAGAGCTTTACAGGGTTAGGGTTAGCATTCCAGGATCTACTCCTGCCTGTGTCCAATGGAAAACTCTACCCCGTCATGCATAAAACACTTCCACATTTTTATGAAATAAAACATCGTTCTGGGTTCCCACGCATCCTGGAAAATCTGGAAAACCTGGAAAAGGATTAACCGATTTTCCAGTCATGGAAACCATACAGAAAATGAAAAAAGGTCAGATGTCCTGGAAATGGTTATGTTATCCTGGAAAACTGTTTATCCTCCCCCTGCCTTGTGACCTTGTGTGCCTAAACTGAGATGAAACAAAGGAAATTGTTTTTCAGTGATTTAGTGAAAATATACAAATATTTTTAGAGGAAGTACAGGAGAGAAAGTAAGAGAGAAAAGGAAGTTGAGTTGGGAATTGCCCAGTTGAACATTGTAACTCCAGTTTGTCATGCTGATGAAATGCTATGCTGTAATCTGTGGGTGTGTTTACATTATTCTAGGATACATTTGTCATAATTATTTTTCATAGATAAATTATAGCCATAGACTGCACATTAAATGTCTGAGTAATAAACATAGAAACAATCTGGATAAATGCAATTACAAATGTAGAAAAGAACACTTCCAAAGAATGAGGGGGACAGGGTAATAAGTTATGTCAAGTTACATGTGATAACTTGTCTCTGTAGCGGCTGAAAATGTCCTGGAAAAGTCCTGGAAAATAATTTCAGGGAAAGAGTGGGAACCCTGATCAATATCCCACCAATGAGTTGTTTCTTTAAATAAAGGTGTTTTGTATGAATGTATGTTTTGAATTATCCTAGTTAATGAACATGATGTGACATAGTCCTATTACTGGTTTAATGTCTGGGATGAACAATAGCCTCCTTCCATCTGCCAATGAGAGCAGGAGCCACTAAATACTTAGAACTACTGCAGTCATGTGATCATTGAATTGGATTTGGTGGGTCTTTTGTGCACTGTCAAAGGAGCATAATCTGCTGAGTAAATACAGTCTAAAAAAGTATTATTTTTAACTGAACCCATCAACTGAGGCATTTCTAACTTGCTGGTGTGTTTGTCCTGCAGAATGCCAGCAAAACTGGGAGGATCAGTGACTTAAATGTAATGATGGCCATCAGTCTCCTGCAGAACTTCAGTTGTCTCTGGTCCAGGTATAAAGCTCCTTTTGAAACTTTGGTGACAGAAACTAAATGGTAATATGTGACTGTGAACTTGTCCTGGTTTTGAACGGATCCACATCTGTAAAACACCATTAGTAAATACTTCACATATGGTGTGCTATCATACACAAGTTAACATGGGGTCCATTAACTCATTGGCTGCCAGCCATTTTCAGAGCAGAGAGCCCCATACTGCCAGTGTTCTGGAGTGTTTTCATTGATTTTCAAAACCCACAGAAGATTGAGTTCTATGACTACATAAACATTGAAACTATCAAAAGAATGTGTAAACTCTCTTCTTTCATCAGGAAAAAAAAAGTTTGTTTTTTGCCTTTTGGGTTCTTTAGTAATCGGCGGTAGAACAGGGTGGTTTCAGCATAAACACCTGTTTTTGACCAAAAAACTGAGAAAATCAGCTTTTTGTGCAAAGAGGCATGTCAAGCAGAACAGTGACTTTGACACCAATATTTGTAGCTTTAGTGATGCCTCAAACATCTGAATAGTTGTTTACTTCTATGAAACAACAAAACACTGAAAAGAATAAATATAGAACATAGAATAATATGCATATAAAAGAGTTTTGTGTAAGTATAAAAAACTATGGTTCTTTGATAAAACAAAACTATTTCCAGTGCTGAATATTGCACAGTTTTATTGCACGTTGTGTGAGGGATGCGGGGGTTATGTTGATTTCAGTTATTGCACAGTTTTATATTGCACATTGGACAGTCCTGTGTTCATACTAGGCCTGGGCGATATATCGATTTTATTGATCAATTCAAGTTTTTGTTGAGGACGATTAAAAAAATTAAAAATTTGACTTTTTTTTTTCTCCTCTTCTTACGGCACACCTCTTGCCCCAGGAGCTTCCGTAGCATCCCCCTCCCCCTCCCCCTTGCTTCCTTAACAGAGATGCACACATACCATTAACATAGCTACCGCTAACGAGAGCGAGAGGTTTGTTCCGAAAAAAGGGATAGTATCGTCAGTAGTTTGGAACTGGTTTGGGTTTGTGTAGACAGATGTGGAACAAGTGACTGCACGCTGCAAAGTTTGTCTAAAGCCCATTGCAACAAAAGGCAGCAGCACAACAAACTTATTCCAGCATCTAAAACAGAGGCATCCAGCTGAGTGGGAGAAATGCCACTCTTTATGAGGGGAACAAGACCGCCACAACCAACAAACTCCCGCTAAAAAGGAGCTTACTGTGATGGAATCATTTACCCAAAGCACCATGTTTGACAAGAAAGGGGCACGATGGAGAGCCATCACTGAGGCGGTCGCTCTGCACATCGCCAAAGATATGGTACCCCTATATACAGTGGAAAAGACGGGGTTTATCCACTTGTTAAAAACTATAGACCCCAGGTATGTGCTGCCTAGCCGCAAGTATTTTGCTAAAGTGACCTTACCCCATCTGTACAACAGTACTCGTGAGAAAGTCAGCAGTGAGCTGGATGGGATGGTGTTTTATTCTGCAACGCCAGACATGTGGTCCAGTCGAACCATGCAGCCATACATGAGTTTGACGATACACTTTATCAACAACGACTGCGGAGTATTTGCCTCCAAACAGTGTACTTTGCAGAGGACTTTCCAAAGGTGAGCTTATTGCCCAGGGACTGAAGGATGCCCTTGGTTCCCGGAACCTGTCCTAGCATCGTCTAATCTGCATGACTACTGACAGTGGCACCAACATGATCAAAGCTCTGAGAGTGAACGGATGGCTCAACCTCCAGTGCTTTGGACACAAACTATGCAACGCTATTGCTAAGTCTAACAAGAAGTCAAATAAATTAATCATTTTTGGTAGTCCATCCTTTATCATCATCCACCATTTTATAAATAAATGCTAGTGCATGTAAGACTGGGGAGGTGTGGAGTGTGGTGGGTCCCCGCGCCTGTTTGGGGGGCTTTGGGGTGGCAGGTCCCGGGTCGGTGCCCCCTCGACTGCATAGGATGATTGAGTGTGTGAGTGGCCTCTGGGGGGGGGGTGGCGGTTTTCTGGCTGCGATCGTTGGGTGCTCGGGGTCTCTGGGCTGACCCGCTCCTTGGCGGCCCCTGCCTGGGGATTGGTACTGGGGAACGGGGGTGCCGAATGCCGGCTGGCTTGTCTTCTGGGAGGAAACTTCCTCCCAGTCATACTATCCCCCAACCCCTCGCCTCCCCACCCCCCTCACACAAAGCACGTAGGGTCTTGGGGAGGGTGCACATCCCGAGGGGGTACGGCAGAGGGGGTCACTAAAACGGCCTCCCTCTGTGGTACCCTGGGGTGGCTAACTCCTCAATTTTAATTACACCCACCCACAACACACAGAAACACTAACACCACACATTCACTTTTGGGGGGCGGGCTGTGTGGCGCCTGGTGGGTGGTGCCGTGCCGGTGGGTGAGGCTGCCTGTGTGGTGTTGCCCTCAGTGGTGCGCAGTTATGCTCCTCAATTTTAACCGCTTGCGTACACACCTCACACTTCAAAACACTGATAGGTGGGGAGGCGAGGGGGAGGGGGTCTTCCCACACCCCTGTTTCCTGGATGCTGTCTGGGGCGGGGGGCCCCGGGGGAGGGGGGCTGGAACATTGGCTTGGGGCTCACCTGGCTGCATTGCTGGGGGGTGCCGCCCTCTGATGAATGATGTGTGCGCATGGGGATTGTGGTTGGGGTGGGGGGCTGGGCTAGCCGCTCTCTTGCCTGCCGCAGGTCGTGTTGGGACCGGGAAAGATGTGTGTTTGTGGGCATCAAGGGTGTGGTGGTTGCTGGTGGGGTGGTGGACCGCGGTGGGGTTCCTGGTGGCTGGTGTTGCCGCCCTGGGCTGCAGTTGGTGCTGGGGCTGTGCTCGGGTGCCACGCCTTGGGGGGACTCACAGCGGTGCTGCTCGCTGCTGGGGGGGTGGCAGCACTCCGGATACACGTGACTGGTGTGTGCAGGTGGGTGGGAGGGGCTGTTGATGGGTGTGGGTATGTGTGTACATGTAGATGTGTGCGTGTGGGCGTGCCCCGGGGGAGGGGGGCTGGTAGGTGGGTGTATGGGCATGGGTGGAAGTGTTTGTGGGTGTGTGTGTGTGTGTGTGTGAATGGTCGAACATGTGGGATGGGTGGTATGTATGTCTGGGAGTCAGTGGGTATGTGTGCATATGCTTGTGTGGGTGAGTGGGGGACTGGGGGGTGTGTGGGGTTTGGGGGTTGGGCTTGGTGGGATGGGGAGGTGGGCCTCCGGGCCCCCAGGGCACTTGGCTGTGGCATCGGGGTGTGCACTGGCCTGCATCGGGTGGCGGTCTGGGCTGGCCTGGCCGCCCGTTGTGCTGGGTGGGACCTCTGCCCGGGGAGACGGGTGGCTCCTGGGCTCGTGGGGCTCGGGGACCGGCGCCTTGCCTGCCCCTGGGTGGCTGGCTCCTGGCGGGGGGGTGATGGCTGGCATCCCTGGCCCCCTGGGGCTGGTGCTCGGCTGCTGTGGGGCCTCTGGCGGGGGCCTCCCTCGACCATCTTCAGGGCGGGCACACTGTTGCCTCTCGGGGGGGGGGGGGCGCGGGCTGGATCCCCCCTCTCTGTGGTGTCTGCTGGATGGTCTGGTCTTGGGGCCCTCTTGGTCGGTCCCTAATCCTTGGAGGGAGTGCGGTTGTGGTTGCATGCCTGTGTTCTTCACCTCAGTCTGTTTGCCTGCTTCACTCTGTCACAGCAGATTAATGTGAACAACTGATGTTGTGTGGATTTGTTACTGGTATTATTTGTTAATAGGTATTATTTGTGCGAACGTGGTATACGATCTTTTGTTCATTCTTTCTTATATTCTTCATTTCATAGGTCTTATGTATCTCATTGTTGTGTTTTTTTTGGGTTTTTTTTTGTAGTTTTGTTTGTTTTGTTTTTTTTTTCTCTCTCTTCTGCCCAGTGTACTCAGTTCTGGTTGTAGTTATTGTCACCATTATAATTGTCTCCATGGTTGTTGCTGTTTGTATTGTTGATACTTTCTTGTGAGGGTCTTCGCCACCTTCTTCACTCTTGTTCTCTCCCCTTCTTCTACCCCCCCACCCCCCATGTCAGGTCCGGTATCGAAATGTGGTTCAACAAAACTCATAATAAACACAGCAGAATATCAAAGGGCGCTTCATATACTTTATGAAGTTACCCTTGGTAAAGCAAATTTGTTCAGCACTGGGAGGAACCACACTACCATTCTGCTGTTAGGACGCTGGACAAGACAAGTCGAAAAATAAATAAATAAATAAAAGTAGTGTGAGATACTCCCTGGTAAAATGTCCAAATAAAAGAGGATACACAAGCAAAGGTGTCAGAAAAATGGGCAATGATGACTGGGAGTACAGTTGGTGGTGTCAGCTGCTGCCTTATCGGTACAGACAGCTGCCTGTCAGCCAGCTGAGACCATAGACAAAAACAAAAAAACGACTGGGCTCTGCAGAGTATTTGCCTCCAAACAGTGTACTTTCCAGAGGACTTTCCAAAGGTGAGCTTATTGCCCAGGGACTGAAGGATGCCCTCGGTTCCCGGAACCTGTCCGAGCATCGTCTAATCTGCATGACTACTGACAGCGGCACCAACATGATCAAAGCTCTGAGAGTGAACGGATCGCTCAACCTTTAGTGCTTTGGACACAAACTACACAACGCTCTTGGTAAGTCTAACAAGAAGTCAAATAAATTAATTATTTTTGGTAGTCCATCCTTTATCATCATCCACCATTTTATAAATAATACTTTTTTAATAATTTCTATTTAAGGCACTTTCAATTAAAAGTGCTGTACATGAGTTATTAAAAGAATTAAAAATACACAAAAACAGGACAAATTCTTTGATATTTGTGTTAACCTAACAAGAATAATTAAGGTGGCATATCCATTTGATCTGTTTTTGAAGAATAATTAAGGTGGCATATCCATTTGATCTGTTTTTGATCCATTAAGCCACAGTTATGAATGGATTATTTTATTAAATGCTGTCATATTTCTCTATAAAATGCACATATGCATTTAATAAACACAAACATATACTGTTTGTGTATGTATGCTGAAGTGTCTGTTTCTGTTTGAACTTTAATAAAGTTTTGAAATATAGAAGAAAAGAAAAAAACGTTTTCGACATGTATACCAGTAGATATACTTTATAACTGTTTGCACCCCCCCCATTATCAGACCATGTACATGTGCAACCATGATGAAGTAAATAATATTTAATTAGATTTTTTAATTCAAGTTCTTTATTTATTAATATAACTATTTGGATAAATACCAATTTTTTTCTTTTATATTTTTCATTTTCACTCGTGGTTTTTCCACCTGTCTTTTCTCTCAGTGATTGCTGGTTGTATGTTACTGCTGTTAACTGTGAAATTTCCCCATGGTGGGGAAAATCTTATCTTATATGTTCAATGTTATTAATGTCCCAATATTGATGTCTTTGTGTTTTGTTCCTCTCATTATGGAGAAAATGGTGTTAAGGATCCCCACACTGATCGTGCTATCGGAGTTTGCAACAAGGTTGTTGCTGCTTTTTCCTATAGCTGGAAAAAAGAAGAGAGTTGGGGGAAGCACAGTTAGAGCTTGGCCTACCCCCTCATCAGCTAACAACAGAGTCACCAACCAGGTGGGGCTCCCGCCAAAAATTGATCGAGCGGTTCCTGGAACAGGAGAAGGCTATAGCACATGTCCTGGGGTCTGATATGAAAAGCCGCCATCTTGTGCCCTCTTGGGAAGACATTGAGGTTTTGGAGTCAGTAAATAAGGCAGTCAAACCACTCCAAGACTTTACTGATGTGCTGTCAGGGGAAATGTATGTCAGTGTCTCTTTCATCCATCCATCCATCCATTATCTGCTGCTTATCCGGGGCCGTGTCGCAGGGGCAACAGTCTTAACAGGGATGCCCAGACTTCCCTCTCCCCAGACACCTCCTCCAGCTCTTCCGGGGGGACCCCGAGGCGTTCCCAGGCCAGCTGAGAGACATAGTCTCTCCAACGTGACCTAGGTCTTCCCCAAGGCCTCTTCCCGGCGGGACATGCCCGGAACACCTCCCCAGGGAGGCATCCAGGAGGCATCCAAAACAGATGCCCGAGCCACCTCAGCTGGCCCCTCTCGATGTGGAGGAGCAGCGGCTCTACTCTGAGCTCCTCCCTGGTGACTGAGCTCCTCACCCTATCCCTAAGGGTGCGCCCAGCCACCCGATGGGGGAAACTCATTTCGACCGCTTGTATCCGGGATCTTGTCCTTTCGGTCATGACCCAAAGCTCATGACCATAGGTGAGAGTCAGAACGTAGACTGACCGGTAAATCGAGAGCTTCACCTCTCGGCTCAGCTCCTTCTTCACCACAACCGACTGATACAGGGACTGCATCACTACAGCCGCTGCACCGATCTCTTTCATTAAACCTGTTATCCGTTTGTTCAAAACCAGTCTTTTGCAGACAGAGGAAGACAACACAGAGCTTACTAAAACAATAAAAAGGAATATACTGGGATACCTTTTTAAACCCTTGAAAATGTAAATGGGTTTACTAAGTATAATTTAGTTCTAACATGTTCATTTTTGTGTGAATTCATGACATTGTGCAGATGTAATTGCTTTGTGTGGCCACAGGAGGGCACCTCATGTATGCTTGGTGGGAAAAAAAATACTCCGGTAGTACAGCATTGCATGTTGGGAAGAAGAGACACTAAGCTAGGTCAAATACAGAAGCTACCACGAGATACTTACGAGAAAGATCAAAAGTTTATGAGAGACTGTTTTACATTCATAGTTACAAGTCTGTGTTTTGAGTTTCACAAGAAAGCGCCTGCAATCCGGCGACTGGGGCGATTGTTTTGTGTCGTTTTTTCCAACCGAAGACTCCGGTGAGTGATATGTTAATAATATTGTGTTATGGTTGATTTTGTTAAGCTGCTAACATGCTAATAGACCCGTATATTTTCGGTTGTTATAAATGCGAAATATCGAACATTCTTTCATATAAAAACCAATTGGAGTCGATAGGAAATGTTGCAAGGATGTTATCTGTCAAATTATCGAGTTGAGTTGGAAATTAATTTGTTTTACATGATCGATGGTGATTTCCACTGCGCCAATTTGGATGCCATGTTCAGTGTTGTAGAAGTGAAAAGCGTGCGCTGAAGCTCACGGGCGCGTTCAGTTTTGATATAAATGTGTTGGATTCATTTTGAGATGGTTGTAGATGTATTTACAAGTGTATCTAAGACTCATGATTGATTATTGGGAGAAAAGAAATGTTTTGTGTTACATGATTTAGATGATGCTGTTAAACAAAAAAAGACACAAACTAATGGTGATTTGAGATATTTTATTTTTATTTGTCTCATGGTACAGTTGCTTATTTCTTTGTGGTCAGTATTATCAGTTACATTTGAGTAAAAGAGAGAGAGATGGATAATTCTGTACAGAAAGTGATGACTGCTAGTTAACTTTGTGTTCTACTATGCAGATTGTTTTTTTTATGCTGAGTTTTTGGATCTACATCGAGCCGAAAGCCAGGTTTTCTTTGTCTGAGACGAGACGGGATTGGCGAGGATGCTGGATCCTTCATCTTCATCGTCTTCATGAAGAGTCACACCTGGAGGAAACAACCTGACAGTAGTACCTGACGCAGTAACCACACATACACACACTACCCAGGTAGAACTAACACACACAATATACTTGAACTGACACAAATTCAAACTAAACTTTGGACTGGACTTTGAACTTTGATATTAGCAGCAACGGCTGTCGGAGGACACTTCAATTGTTGTTGTTTTGTTTATACTGGGAAGTTTTGGATTCTGAGTCAATTCTGCTCTTATTGTTGTAATAAACACAATATTGTTCACCGTAAACTAACCATCCCTCACTCCTTGAGCCGAATCAGTGTGAAGTACTAACATAGGTGTCATTACCGTGTTACACCTTGATGAAAAATACAGTGACCCTGTAAAGGATAAACTCTTGGACATGGCCTCTCTGATGGACCCATGGTTCTGGACAACCTACATTGATCCAGACAAAATGGAACAAGTCAAAAGAAGAGCTGTCAATGAACTACTGTCTTTCCCTACTGACAAAAGCTCACCACAGCCTGGTCTAGTTGTGCAGATGGACCAAGAAGAGGCAAGGCCTCAGCCAGACCCCAAAAGGAAAAAAAAAAACTTTAGCAGCCTTCTTCAAGAGGAATCATGAACCAACCTCTGACCAGTCAGAGGCAGTTATCTGCTATTGCCAGAAGCAGACCCCGACATTGATCCACTTCAGTGGTGCAAGAGCCACGAATCCAACTTCTCAAGGCTCAGTAACCTGGCCAACAAATACCTCTCCATCCCTGCAACGAGTGCCCCATCTGAGAGAGTTTTCAGTGTGAGGGGAGGAGTTGTTACCTGCAGCAGGGCACGCCTTAAGCCAGAGGCAGTGGACAGGCTGGTTTTCTTTGCCAAAAATGTATAAAAGTTATAGACAACAAGCACAGACCTCATGTCCTGCACCTCAACCAAAATGTGATGTTTTGTTTTGTTCATATATTCAGGAATACAACTGGCACTGTTTATCTTTTAAAACAAAGTTTAACAAAAGGTTTTAAGTATCCACTTTATCAATCTCACTGTTGGATTTGAATTATTATTTATTTGTGAACAATGTGCTGTGCAACATTTTTGTTTACAGAAGTGTTTTATTCAAGGCAGAGGTTTTACCTTCCAGAGGAGGCTCTTTATTTAGTTTTTTGAAAATGAATTCTATACAAAGTACAATTTATATCTGTTAGAAAGAGAACAACTGTCAGGTTCAAAACACCTAGATATAAAGAAAGACACAAGAACACACAGGAGTCAAGTATCTCTTGCTCGCGAGGAGAGTAGTTGACAGAACACTGCTCAGTTACAATGTCCCAACTCACTCTGAGGGTCCTACCCTTGCTCTCCTCATTTATTTCATTTGGGTGTTCCCTAGTTACATGGGTGTGTTTAGTCTGAGGGTTTACGTATTGATCACATTGTTAGTACATGGGTGCATGATTATTTTCCTCTTATTAAATGTCAAAACTTAATCGTCTAGACACATCTGTGTAGCCTTTGTGTGAACTTCTGCTTTCGATCAGACGACATGGGTCAACTGGTCTCCAAGGCATGGTCCCCATCCTTCGAGGTGCTTTCACTTCTGTAAAACCTGTAAAAGAACTCTAAGAGCACTTTGCCCTCATTCAACACAGCATATAATAACATCATAAGACTGGCATGAATGTGATAACTTATGTACAATTATTCTAACAATTCCCTCCTGTTTATCACATGAATGCTTAAATTCTCACTTCACAGTATGATCACTTCACATAGACTTTCGATCATTTGATCATTTTCATAAGAACCTTCACATTTACACTCAGAGTCATGTTATCAATTTAGACTGTTGTAGATTCAAGGTTTTCTGGATTAAGAAACAAATCTGATAAATTAATTTCATCGTCATCATCATTTGAAATCATATTTAGTGAAGCGTCTTTGTCAGATTCTTTAGGCTGAGGTCCCAGGGCAGTGGCAATGAGTTTCACAATCAGTGCCCTAATACATAGAATACAACAACATCCACACAAGGTGAGGAGTGCAGCAAATACAGCAACTGATATCAATATAGAGGATGCCAGTCCCTTAAACCTTCCAAACTTATCCATCCATCATCCCACACAAATGCATTTATACCAGAATGGTCTTGCATCTTTGCGTTGAGGGTCCTCAGTCCCTCTATAGCTTTGGTCAACTTGTCACCTGGTGCCGTGTTGTTAGGGATGGAAGTACAACACTGTTCTCCAAACATTCCACACACTCCTCCTTTCTCCGCCAATAGCATGCCAAGAGCTATTCGGTTTTGGAAGGCCATTAAGGATGTGGCTACCAGTTGCTCATGAATTACATTAAATCCGTCCTCAGTGTAATTGGTCAATTTCAACACGTTGTAGTGGATGTAGTTTGTTCTATCAACATTCTTATTTGGGGTCACAGGAAAAATGGCACTTAATATTGGGAAGCTTTCAAAACCACTAGCTACTTGAATGTTTATTTTGAATGTTTGAATGTTTATTTATTTCAGTTAAATACAAGATACAAAACACACACATATAAAAAAGACAACAAAACAAAACACCTACATATTAAAAAAGAAACAAACAAGCATAAAATTAACACATTTTGTAACTGAAAAAGGAAGAAGCTGAAGCCAGAGGCTTATTTCTGCTTCTCCTATTTACACCCTTAGTCCATGTCCACACCTTAAGTTGCAACAGATAAATACTTAAACTTAAATTATACTACATTCAGTGTAATAAGTTATTTTGTAAACATATTACTCTCATAGCCCTTCATAATTTGACCAATTAAATTCTTTTTGAAACTCAACAGTGAGCTACACAATTTCACTTCATCCTTCAATTCGTTCCATAGCTTGACACCAATAACTGAAACACTGTGATATTTAACGTTTGTTCTTACTTTACACTTTTCAAACACAAACATCCCTCTTAAATTATAATGTCCTTTTCTTAACTTAAAGATTTTCTGAATACAAAAAGGAAGGTTTTTACTTTTAACTTGAAACATAAATTCCATTGTTTTTAAATATACAATGTCAAGAAATTTTAGCAAACCAGATTCTACAAAAAGTGGATTACTTGATTGGAGATAACCAGCTTTGTTTATGACTCTAATAGCTTTTTTTTGGAGTTTAATTATTGGGTCTAAATTAGTCTTATACACATTGCCCCATATTTCCACACAATATGACATATATGGCATTACAAGTGAACAATACAACATATGCAAACATTTTTTGCTTAACAAGTCTCGAGTTTTATAAAGAATCGCAACAGCTTTGGACATTTTGCGTTTGATATATTCTATTTGTGGTTTCCAACAGAGTTTATGGTCAATAATCACTCCCAAAAATTTTGTTTCATACACCCTTTCAATTTCAATTTCATTAATTTTCAGTTTTATATCATCACTTCCCCTAGCACCACCAAAAACCATAAATTTTGTTTTATCTTCATTAAGTGATAACTTATTTACATCAAACCATTTTTTTAACTTGCTCAATTCCTTTTCCACAATTTCTAATATTTGTTTCATATTTACTCCCGAATAAAGCAAATTAGTATCATCTGCAAATATTGTAAATTTTAACTTACTAGATGCCATAAAGATATCATTTAGATAAAGTATAAATAACTTGGGTCCCAGAACTGAACCTTGTGGGACCCCACATGTTACGTTTCTAAGTTGTGAATTTGTATTTCCAATTGATACATACTGAGACCTATTTTGTAAATAACTTTTTAACCAGTTTTGCGTCACACCTCTTATACCATACATTTCACATTTCCGGAGTAATATTGAGTGATCAATTGTGTCAAATGCTTTCCTTAAATCAATAAAAACACCAACAGTATGTTGTTTCTGATCCACCGCTGTTGCTATATTTTCTGCAAATTCCATTACTGCTAAAGATGTTGATCGGTTTTTCCTAAATCCATACTGATGATCATTTAATATCCTATATTTGTCTATGTAGTCATCTAACCTCTTTACAAACAGTTTCTCAAGAATTTTAGAAAACTGTGGTAACAGTGACACCGGTCTATAATTTGACACCTTGTGCTTATCACCATTTTTATAAATCGGAATCACTTTAGCTATTTTCATATTTTCTGGAAAAGTACCTGTTTGAAATGATTTGTTACATATATACGTGAATGGTTGAAGGATACTGTTTATCACTTGTTTTATGAGTGACATATCAATGGAATTTCTATCAGTAGATTTTTTATTTTTAGATTTCCTGACCACTTCCAACACTTCACTTTCACAAACTCCACCAAGAAACATTGAATTATTGTTTTCAATAGCAAAATTAAAGGTTTTATCATCCTTTTCCCACTTGGTAATATCTTTTGCCAAATTAGGACCGACATTAACAAAAAAATCATTAAATATATTCACGATGTCCTCTGTATTTTCCACCACAGTGTCACCAGTTTTAACAACATATGTAGCAAAATTCTTTTTATTACTTTTTTTAATCATATCATTTAACACTTTCCAAGTACCTTTAATATCATTTTTGTGTATTTCTAACAACTTATCATAATAGGCTTTTTTATGTGTTCTTATAATTGCTGTCAATCTATTTTTGTATCTTTTATATTTATTCTCTTTTTCTTTCGTTCTGTGCTTCAGGAATTCCCTATAAAGACTGTTTTTCTTCTTACAAGCCCTTTCCAATCCCTTAGTTAACCATGGTTTCTTATTCTTTTTAAGATCTTGTCTATATTCTTTCACAGGACAATGTCTATTGTACAATGTCAGAAATATGTCTAGGAAAGCATTATATGATTCATTAACATCATCTACATAAACTTCATGCCAGTCATAATTTATTAATTCCTCCTTTAAGGCCATAATTGCTTCTGGTGACTTTGTTCTTACCAAACAAGGTTTTTGCTTATAGTTGGTTAAAGATAATTTGTTGTTCATTTCCAGTTCTATAAAAACTGGCAAATGATCACTTATGTCAGTCAGAAATAGACCACTCGTTATTTCACCATCAATAATGTTTGTAAAAATATTATCAATCAATGTTGCGCTTTCCAATGTGATTCTACTTGGTTTTGTAATTACAGGGTGAAAACTCAAACTAAACATAGTGTTTACAAATTCTGCTGTTTTTGCATGTTCATTCCATTTCAATAGATCAATGTTAAAGTCACCACAAACCAAAATCACCTTATCACATTTTTTTTCATATAAATTAGTAATCTCCTTATTGAATTTCTCAATACATGACCCTGGTGTCCTGTAAATACAACTAAGAAATATATTTTTGTGTTTTTCCATCTTAATTTCAACCGTTACACATTCCATCAGATTGTCTATAGCAATTGTCAAATCACCATTTATCTTACATTTCAAATCATTTAACACAAATAGGGCCACGCCCCCTCCTCTTTTATTGGCTCTGTTTTGCCAAAACATCTCATATCCTTCTAACTCATCTAGTAACTCTTTCTCATCACTCAGCCAAGTCTCTGAAATTGCTATTGCACTAAATTTATGCTGTAATTTTTGCAAATAATCTTTAATTTTATCAAGATTGCTATATAGACTCCTGCTATTAAAGTGAATCACCGAAAAACCCTTAATTTTAGACTTATACTTGTCTTCTGAATAGTATTCACATGTTGTTTTAATGCTGTGGTAGAAGTGGGTCTCTGGGTCAATATCATTCTCTAAGACATAGGGTTTGTGATCTTGAAAGTCAAAAGACTTAAATTCAGTGTATTCACACATTCTCATATTTCAGTCCTCAACAGAATCTGACCTCATAGCTCCATCACAACAAAATCTGATATGACATATCTCCACTGGTCCACCTCTGTACTTTGTTCTTCATCTTCATTTATACTGATCAAGCTCAGTTATGTCTCTAATAACAATAACTTTGGCCCGTTCAGGAGTACCATTCAGTCTTATCATTACCTTACAGTTTCTTACCCATGTGTCTTGGATTTTTTTTTCCTTTTTCAAGATTCTTGCTTGTCTTGCAATTGCAGCATTTCTCTTTGTTAAATTTTCGTTTATGTACACCCCTGTGCCCTTAAGTTTTTTTGCATGCTTGAGCACTTCAATCTTCTGTTTTCTGCTCACCAAACGAATAATAATGTTTGGCCTCTTGCTCTGTTTTTGGGGTAAGGTGTGACAGACAGCTATATCTTTACGGTGTAAAGGAATGTCTTTGCTGTTTAAAAACTTAATAACTTGTTCCTCCAGAGAGTGTAATTCAGTGTTTGATGCATCCTCACCGTTCTTGTCACCGGCTGTGATGCTTGCATAAGTGCGATGGTTAGTCTTTAGTCCTGTTATCATTAGCTCATCCATCCTTATGCTCTGCTCCAGATCTTCAACTCTTCTTTCCAGTTCGTCTATTTTCTTGTCTTTTTCCCTAATCACCGCCTTCAATTTCCGCATTTCCTCAATTAAATCCAGTAGTCCCGTCTGTTGTTTTGCCACCTTGCTTAGCTCCTCAGACATAAAGTTCAAAGACTTCTTCACTTCTTCCATGTCTTCTGCAAGCTTTTTCGTTGCCATGTCTCCTGTCTTAGCTTGGCTCCTGGCCTAGCCTGGTAGCTTACCGCTGGTAGTGGTGGCTCCTGGCCCGGTAGCTAGCCGCTGGTGGTGGTGGCTCCTGGCCTGTTAGCTGGCCTCTGGTGGTGGTGGCTCCTGGCCCGTTAGCTAGCCGCTGGTAGTGGTGGCTCCTGGCCTGGTAGCTTACCGCTGGTGGTGGTGGCTCCTGGCCTGGTAGCTGGCCTCTGGTGGTGGTGGCTCCTGGCCTGGTAGCTGGCCTCTGGTGGTGGTGGCTCCTGGCCCGTTAGCTAGCCGCTGGTGGTGATGGCTCCTGGCCTGGTAGCTTACCGCTGGTGGTAATGGCTCCTGGCCTGGTAGCTGGCCTCTGGTGGTGGTGGCTCCTGGCCCGTTAGCTAGCCGCTGGTGGTGGTGGCTCCTGGCCTGGTAGCTTACCGCTGGTGGTGGTGGCTCCTGGCCTGGTAGCTTACCGCTGGTGGTGGTGGCTCCTGGCCTGGTAGCTTACCGCTGGTGGTGGTAGCTCCTGGCCTGGTAGCTAGCCGCTGGTGGTGGTGGCTCCTGGCCTGGTAGCTTACCGCTGGTGGTGGTGGCTCCTGGCTCAGCGGCTGGCCGCTGGTGGTGTCTCCTGGCCCGGTAGCTTACCGCCGATGGTGGTGGCTCCTGGCCCGTTAGCTGGCCGTTAGTGGTGGTGGCTCCCGGCCCGTTAGCTGGCCGCTGGTGATGGTGGTTCCATGGTGATGGTGATGGTGATGGTGATGGTGGTTCCACTTGATCTGCTAGTTTGTACTCAGTTGGAACTCCCCTGGGTACTCCTATTGAATCTATATACGTAGGGTCATCTCCCCATAATTTGTTCATAGCTCTTTTATTCCTTATCAATTGGTTGTGTGTTTCTGTCAACAATGTTGATGACAATGAATCTTTATCAACTTTGGTTACATTTACAGGCATCAGCAAGGATACTAAAGCACACGTCCCATAAAATTTCCTTGGTAAAGCATCTCTCAACACATTTCCTCCACAAAGCCACCATATGTCTGACCGTTTCCTATGTACCCAAGTAGACAGACTTTGGTTAGTTTGGCATAAGGTCGAGTTAATATATCCCACAAAGGTCGCATCGGTTTCGTTATAAAAACTAGTGAAATTTCCTGGTGCTATTTCACTACTGAATATAGGTCTAGTTGTGGATTTCGTTGCCAAGTCACGTCTGTTTTGTTCTAAGTCAAACATTTAGTCACGGGAAACTCTAGATTTCTCAAATATTACCAAGCCCTAAATACTGTTAGCCTTTATGACTTCACTGACGTTGAGACGGCGGGAACTCTAATCGTTCCGTTCCCCTTTGTAGTCAGACTTTTACTGGCTTTCAGTGGTGGTGGAATCTTTGAGAGATCTACAGAGGTTACAATGTGACAAGTGTATCCAAAAAGTTCTTTCTACTATTTTGACTACTGTTGGTGTTATTTAAAAGCACTTGGTACGGGCCTTCCCACTTAGGATGACACCAATGCTTCTTCTTTATTGCTTTGATTAATACCCAGTCTCCCACAGTTATCTTCTAATTATCCTGTAGAGACAATGGCATATCAAGTACTTCCTTAGCTCCTTTCACTGTTCTATGTTGGAGAGTTTTTCTTAAATAATCTACTATACTTGCATCATCATCCAGGTCAATATTGTTTTTGAATTCAGGTAATCTGTATGGCCTGCCATAAATAACTTCAAATGGTGTCAAACCATTCCCAGATGCAGTAATATTAATAAATGTTTTAACTAGATCAATACACTGTGTCCATGGTTTCTTAGTCTCTTCCATGCATTTCTTAAGTCTGTTTTTTATTGTTCCATTCATTCTTTCCACTAATCCAGCACTTTGTGGATGATAAGCACAATGATTTTTTAACTTGATATGTAAGGTTTGTCCTAATTTCATCACTACCTGATTGACAAAGTGTGTTCCGTTATCACTGTATATAATTTCAGGTATTCCATATCTAGATAGTCTCCTTACATAAAGCCTTAGCTACTGTTATAGTATCTGTTTGTTTGCATGGGAATATTTCAACTCATTTGGAAAAAGCATCAATTAGTACTAAACAGTATTTTTTGTTTTCACTCTTATTTAGTTCAATAAAATCCATGTGAATTATTTGGAATGGATATTTTGGTGTAGGAAACTGTCCTCTTTTAGGTCTCACATTTCCTTGTGGATTATGTTTTGCACATATTAGACATGATCTACAAAAATTTTTTTTGAATAATTGTTAAATCCGTATGTTGTATAATATTGGTTTAGTAGGTGTACCATCCCTCCTGTTGAGACATGTGTTTTACCATGGCTCAATATGGCAGCCCGTTTAAATAAGCTTTTTGGTAGAATGGGTTTTCCTTCTGGTCACTTATAGATGTTGTCTGTGAGTTTTGCACCATTTTTTGCCCATAGGTCTTTCTCTGTCTGTGAAGCGTTCTGCTGCATGTCTATTAATACTTCATCACTTACTTCCTCATTCTGCATGATATGAGTTTGTTTTAATACTGCCTCTTTTGCAGTTTCATCTGCAAATGCATTTCCTTTTGATACTGTATCTGAGTTGTGGTGTGTGCAGCACACTTACAAATTGCTAATTTTTTTGGTAGTTGTACGGCTTTCAAAAGGTTTATCAACAACTCTTAATGGGTTACAAGTTTTCCTGTAGATGTTACCATTCCCCTATTGTCCCAATACTGTGCAAACACATGAACAGTGGAAAATGCATATTGACTATCTGTGTAGATTGTGGCCTTTTTGTCTTTTATTAATTTACAGGCTTCAGTGAGCGCCACTAATTCTGCTTGAGTTTGGCCTAGCCTTTGGAAAGATTTCTCTGCAAGTAGTTCTACATGCTCCTGTGTCACATAGAAACTCTACTGGTTTTCCATTTAGCAGTAAAGTTACCATAGGTCGAGAAGTGTCCGTCAAAACAAGTCTTGTAAGTTTAGTTCAACTTCTGTGTTACAGGAATCATACATGTGTGCTAAAGGTCCTTCACTGTCTTTGTCTAATCCTTTCAATCGTTTCATAGCCAATTCTCCTTCCTCATGCGGGTCAATTTCACTTCCCTCATCACTTTCTCTCCTATCCTTACCTCATCATGCTTGACTTAGATTTGGACATTCACGTGCAAAGTGTCCTTTCTTTCCACACTGCCAACATTCTTCTCCGTCTCTGCTTCTGTAACCACCATAAGCTCCACGTCCTCTAAAACCTCCTCTGAATCCTCCTCTACCTTGTCCTTTTCTGAAACCTCCTCTGCTTCTTCCTTGATAGAATACATCATTATCTTGTTCTCCATACATTATGTCATTTACCTTGTTAGTTTTCTTTTTGTCACTTTTTCTGCATGCATAGCATGATTTATGTATTCGTCCAATGTTCCTCCAGTCAGTCCAATGTAATGTTTGTCCACCCAGTGTCTAATCCTGTCTAATGATCCTGCATGTAAAGCATTTTTTAATTGTTGTCGGTATGCACCATTTTCATCACTGTCCTCCGTAAGACCACGGTGAGCCTTAAAAACTGTTGTCATTCTGACTGCAAAATTTTCAAAGGACTCATCATCCTTTTGTTTTGTGCATCCAATTTCAGTGTAATTTGCTCGTTTGTTGAATTTAGTTCTTACTCTTTGCGTTAGGGCAGCGACTCTTGTTACCAATTCACCATTGTCATCCAAATCTGCTGAGTCTCCAATCCGTTAAGGTTGTAAGACTTCCTTAAATTTTCCATGTCAATTATACATTGTTCTACATCTATTTTAGGACCTGTCACACCTTCCACTATCTTTTTTACGTCTTCCATAGTCCACGTCTTTAAAAACCAAAACTGTAGGGTTTTGGTCATTCTATCCTGCTCTAGGATTTGCTACCTCGATCATTGGGTAAGCCTGTACCTCGGAGTCTGAGTCATGGTCATGGTCAAAGTCTTCTGAATCTTCTTTCTTAGTAACTACTCCTCCACCCAATGTTTTAGACCAGACTAATTTTTGTTTTTTTCTTTTCTGTCTGGCTACGTGTTTGTAAGTATTTGCTTGGAGTGAATTTTTCTGATTCAGGGCAATAAGGTGGAGGTTGATCTGTCACTTCTGGATAGAGTTTGATTTAAATCTGAGGTGGTAGAGGGGGAGCGGAGGGTGCCGCTAGAACATGTACAGCACCTCCCATCGCTCCTTTCTCCTCCTGTGCTTGTTGTGGCTCTTCCTCTACTACATTTTGAGCTTGAGGTTGTTGTTGCCTACGTGGTTGTGTTTCATCATCCTCTTTTCTGTGAAACATTCTGTCTTTATACTCATTTCCTCTGTCGTTTTTACTTTTGCCCAACTTATTTTTACCTCCTTCTTCTCTTTTCTAAGCTTCTTTTAGCCATATTTGAGCTTCTCTAAGACCTAATTTTTCCATTTTCTTTAGATTATTGTTGGCTTTTAATTTAATTTTCCCTATCAATTCACTAACATTTTGTGTAGTTAATTTACCATCGAATTCAAATTGTCGTCTCCAATCTGAAAGGTTTTTTTATGGAACTGGGATCCTTCAGTTCCACATATTTCCAATCATTTGTTCTTACTTCTGTTTCGTTCCTAGCTTCTTTACTATGAGTTTTCCCCATTTTGTTAAACAATTTAGACCAGTCTCATGTGTATCCCTAGTGGAGTCTCTACTTAGACTGGTTTTCAACCTGACTGTACAGTGTTTTCAATCCTCTATCAGTGGTATTTCTCAAGCTTCTACCTCAACGAGGCGGAGAAATCTTGCCTATTGCTTCCACCAATAGCACACTGTTTACTTCAGTCAGTTTTGGTATGAACAAAGGACAAAAATCCTTCGTTCCACTCACACTCACACACACTTGCAGTTTTCGTGGCGGTCAACTCTCGCCTTTACCTGGCAAACCAAATTTACTTGGCAGCTCCCGCCCTGCCTGGCATTTTTGCACTGCTTAAATTATGCCAACTTCCGCCTTGGCCGGCAATTTTACGGAGTTTTATGACTTCCCTGTCAAAGGCCCTTCCAACCTATTTATTCACCTATCAGTGCCTAGGATTATAGGGTTTTCTACGCGGTAACCCTCAGTCACCCGTTTCCTTTTTTAATTCAAGACCATACTCACCCTCCTGTTGTTCTGTTCAAGGATTCTCGTCAACCATCAGATCCCAGCCAGTGGGTCAGACTGCCGTTCCCGGAAAGGGTCTGTTTCGGTCCGCTGCTTTTGTTGCGTCCCGGCCGTGGCCACGGTCTACACGGAGACTGTCCCACAGGCTGGCAATCCTCAGGTGTATTGAGATCCGGCTCGAAGGACCAATTAAAAAATGTCAGGTTCAAAACACCTAGATATAAAGAAAGACACAAGAACACACAGGAGTCAAGCATCTCTTGCTTGCGAGGAGAGTAGTTGACAGAACACTGCTCAGTTACAATGTCCCAACTCACTCTGAGGGTCCTGCCCTTGCTCTCCTCATTTATTTCATTTGGGTGTTCCCTAGTTACATGGGTGTGTTTAGTCTGAGGGTTTACGTATTGATCACATTGTTAGTACATGGGTGCATGATTATTTTCCTCTTATTAAATGTCAAAACTTAATCGTCTAGACACATCTGTGTAGCCTTTGTGTGAACTTCTGCTTTCAATCAGACGACATGGGTCAACTGGTCTCCAAGGCATGGTCCCATCCTTCGAGGTGCTTTCACTTCTGTAAAACCTGTAAAAGAACTCTAAGAGCACTTTGCCCTCATTCAACACAGCATATAATAACATCATAAGACTGGCATGAATGTGATAACTTATGTACAATTATTCTAACAACAACTTTATAAAAATTTTGAATTTTGCTAAGAGTAAGATGCAGTGCATGTTCATGCCATGTATCCCTGTAAGTTGTGGGATTGATTGAAGCCTGAAATAATGAAAAATGTCATTGTTGTGTATTTTCTTCAGATTCAGTAATGACAGAATTTCTTGTTAATGTTTTTGAAAATGGTGCAGCCTTCAGTGTGAATGTAAACAAGTCTGTCTCCTTTCAAACTACAAAGTGTATTTTTTAAACCAAAAAACAGCTGGCACTTTAATTCCAGGAGGGAAATAGGGATTACTTTTGTTAAGTTTTTGATAAAATAAAAGCAAAACTAGTTTTGCGCTTTATCTGTCATTTGTACGTACTGTTTTCTTTAAAAAGTAGGAAAAAAAAAAAAAATTGGAAAAAATCGTAAATCGAATTTTTGTGAAAAAAATCGGAGATTTTATTTTTAGGCCATATCGCCCAGGCCTAGTTCATACTACTACTACTGTCACTAGTTCATATACTGAACGAGCAGGGAAAAAATGGCATTGAAGTGGGGAGGGGGGGAGTCCCCCCCTCAATGAAAGAAGAGAGTATACACTTTCTTTTGATGGGGGGTCCTTTCGATCTGGTGCATCTGGAGACGTGGCTTTGCTGTTCCCAGTGGATCCAGATCCGATCCGAGCAGTGAGTGTCATGGCGGGTTACAGCATGTGGTTTCACTGCCACAGCCCAGCTCATCTGATGAATCTGGGTCAGACGAACCTGACCCGAATGAACCTGTGCTGTGGCAGTGAAACCACGCTCTGTGACCCGCCGTGACGCTCACCGCTTGAAATGTATATAGATACATTCTGCTAGGTTGCCAACACAGCACCACAGCTACAAAAATTTCTAGGGGAAACACTGATGTATGTCTGTATAAGAGTCATGCGTGCTGGTGCACACAGTGATGCAAATAAGCACTTTTTTTTAATAGTAATTGTGTATTTTGACACTATATGGGCAAGAAGTCTGAATACTTCTTCCACTTTCACTAAACCACCTCATCATAGTCTTATCTGTTGCATTTTCTATACTAAGGGACATTAAAAATGCAAGAAGTACCAATGTGCAAAATTTAACATCTAAAAATAAATGTAACAAAAACAACTAAATGCAGTGAGGAAGCAATTAGTTCCTCATTTCACCTGAGTAGTATTGCAAGCCCTAGTCAGCGTGTTCATATGGCAGAACCATTAGTCCAGTACATTGCCCATTTGCAGATTAATCCACAAAAAGAAATGTGAGTCATGAAAATCTAACGAAATATAAAATCTGTACAAATCTTCAGTTTTGAAGCCAGGCTTTTCATAGACAATGGAGTAACAGGACATTGGACAAAGTCACAATGCCATGACTGCCACAAGGAAGCCGATATCAAGCAATGGGGATGTTGTTTACCGTGGTTATGCCAGCCCCAACCCTAACTGTGGTTAGGCTAACCCTAATCGTGGTTAGGCCAACCCCAACCCTAACCTTGACCCTAACCCCAAACCTAACCTTAACTATGGAATGCTGCCAGAGTGGCTGCACACTTTGGGGTGTGTGTGCAGCTTTGAAAAATGTGGAATTTTTATTTGTATAAAGAGCAAGTACCCTGCAGTTAGGTTTACAGTCAGTCCTAGTTCTACACCAAACTCCATGATGGTCTTTCAAAATATGGTGCTTTTTTTTCTTTTTCCTTTACTTTGACGCACTATTTAATTGGTCCTATTGTGAAGATAAAATTAATTGAATTGGTGTAATAGGAGCAGATCCAGTTTGATCTGACCACCAGCACTCTGTATGTCTCTGCTCACTCACATTAGGTTATGTTGGATTTTGGTTCCATGTTTCCATCAGGCCAGTTGTACAAATGGGTGTCATGAATCTTCACCGTAGTTCCTTTTCCACTGCAGGAACATCTATTGGAGCTTTTGCTTTACCAGGAACTTTGAAAAACCTAGGTGCATTTCCACCAAAATCACCCTAGTAAAAAGGACTTTTCAGATTCCTCAGAATTTTTGGGGGTGGGGCTGTTTGCTGAAGAACGCTGATTGGTGGAACACACTTGCAGTGTTTCACACTTACATTCACCCACTGTAGTCAGTGTACAGCTGCAAACCTGTTTATTCATTTATGCAAGCTTCACTTCGATTGTGTTTGGATTATTTGGAAAAATGGAGCAAAATAAGAAAAGTTGTGAGAAGCGGAGAGTTGATGAGGTCCAATATCAATATGCTCAGTTCAGCTTGTATTTGACTTGGTCCTACAAGTGCATTCCATTATTCGGTCTGTCCATCCAGAAACATTGTAGAGCATGTTCAGAAAATATGCTCAGAACAGCTTGGACCTCATCAGACATATACTTATTGCGCTCAAAGTATATTCAGTGGGACTTAGAGCAGTTGATGACTCAAAATGTCTGAGTCTCATTTGAATACATTTTCAGGAACTTTGGAAGACCAAGGACATTATTGTGGATAGTTATGGCAGGTCTGGTATCACCCTACCTCTTCTCTTCTTAAATGGAGGAGCTGTGGACACGGTCTCCTCTGTCAGTCAATCAATCAATCAATCAATCAATCAAATTGTATTTATATAACGCCAAATCATATCAAAAGTTATCTCATAACACTTTACATATCGAGTTGGTCAAAACCAGACTCTTAGCCAATTTACAGAAACCAAACAGAATCCTCCAGGAGCAGACACTTGTGACTGGTGACAGTGGTGAGGAAAAACTTCCTTTTAACAGGGAGAAACCTCGAGCAGACCCTGACTCCTGGAGGATGGCCGTCTGCCTTGACTAGTTGGGGTTAGAGATAGAGGGTAAAGGAGGAGAAAAAGAGAGAGCGATAGAGATAGAGAGAGACTGGGGGAGAGGGGGAGATCGGGGAAGAAGGGGGAGACACATGGATACAGTTGATGCACAGATAACTGAACTAGAACTGTCAAAAGTAGATCAGCTGGTGTTAGTATAATTACTAGAAACTAGAACAAAGGTCTCCCCCTTGAACTGCCACCTTACCGTGGTGGGGGAGTTTGAGTGCCCAAATGATCCTAGGAGCTATGTTGTCGGGGGCTTTATGCCCCTGGAAGGGTCTCCCAAGGCAAACAGGTCCTGGGTGACGGGCCAGACTAAGAGCAGTTCAGAAGCCACTATGGAAGGCCAAACAACACGGACTGTGACGTCGCCTGGTACAGTGCAGCCGGGGCCCCACCCTGGAGCCAGGCCCGGGGTTGGGGCTCGAAAGCGAGCGCTTGGTGGCCGGGCCTTTGCCCATGGGGCCTGGCCGGGCACAGCCCGAAAGAGCAACGTGGGCCCGTCCTTCGGTGGACCCACCACCCGCCGAGGGAACCGTAGGAGCCGGGTGCATTGTGGATTGGATGGCAGTTGATGGCAAGGGGCTCGACGACCCCATCTCCGGCCAACGAGTCTGGCTCTTGGGACATGAAATGTCACTTTGCGGGGGGGGAAGGAGCTGGAGCTTGTGAGGGAGGTTGAGAGATACCGTCTAGATATAGTTAGGCTCACCTCCACACACAGCTTGGGCTCTGGAACCCAACCCCTTGAGAGGTGCTGGACTCTCCACTTCCCTGGTGTTGCCTGCGGTGAGAGGCGGCGGGCTGGTGTGGGCTTGCTTATAGCCCCTCAGCTCAGCTGCCATGTGTTGGAGTTCACCCCGGTGAATGAGAGGGTCGCGTCCTTGCGCCTTCGGGTCAGGGACAGGTGCCTCACTGTTTTCTCGGCCTATGGGCCGAACAGCAGTGCAGAGTACTCGGCCTTCTTGGAGTCCCTGGGAGGGGTGCTGGATGGTGCTCCGACTGGGGACTCCATTGTTCTCCTGGGTGAGTTCAACGCTCATATAGGCAATGACAGTGATACCTGGAGGGGGGTGATGGGGAAGACCGGCCTCCCTGATCTGAACCTGAGTGGTGTTTTGTTATTGGACTTCTGTGCTAGTCACAGTTTGTCCATAACAAACACCATGTTTGAACACAGGGATGTCCATAAGTGCACTTGGCCCCAGGACACCCTAGGCTAAAGGTCGATGATCGACTTCGTTGTCATATCATCAGACCTCTTGCCGCGTGTTTTGGACACTCGGGTGAAGAGAGGGGCAGAGCTGTCAACCGATCACCACCTGGTGGTGAGTTGGATCCACTGGCAAAGGAGGAAGCTGGACAGACTCGGCAGGCCCAAATGTGTTGTGAGGGTCTGTTGGGAACATCTGGCAGAGCCCGATGTCAGCGCGGTCTTCAACTCTCACCTCTAGGAGAGCTTCTCCCAGATCCCGGGGAAGGTTGGGGACATTGAGTCCGAGTGGACCATGTTCTCCACCTCCATTGTCGAAGCGGCTGCTAGGAGCTGTGGCCGCAGGGTCTATGGTACTTGTCATGGCAGCAGTCCCCGAACCCGGTGGCGGACCCCAGAAGTAAGGGATGCTGTCAAGCTGAAGAAGGAGTCTTATCGAGCCTTGTTGGCTCGTGGGACTCTGGAGGCAGCTGATGGGTACCGGAAGGCCAAGCGTGCTGCAGCCTGAGTGGTTATGGAGGCAAAAACTCGGGTCTGGGTGGAGTTTGGAGAGGCCATGGAGGAGGACTATCGGTTGGCCTCGAGGAAATTGTGGCAAACCGTTCGGCACCTCAGGAGGGGAAAGCAGTTCCCCACCAACACTGTTTACAGTGGAAGTGGGGAGTTACTGACCTCAACTGGGGATGTTGTTGGACAGTGGAAGGAATACTTCGAGGATCTCCTCAATCCCACTGCCACATCTTCCATGGAGGAAGCAGAGGCTGAGGTCTCAGAGGTGGACTCATCCATCACCCAAGCTGAAGTCACCAAGGTGGTTGGCAAGCTCCTCGGTGGCAGAGCACCGGGGGTGGATGAGATTCGCCCTGAGTACCTTAAGTCTCTGAATGTGCAGGGACTGTCTTGGCTGACACGTCTCTGTAACATCGCGAGGCAGTCGGGGACAGTACCTCTGGACTGGCAGACCGGGGTGGTGGTCCCCCTTTTTAACTCTTCCCCGCCATTGACGAGATATTCTGTCAATTGCTTCCCAACGCTTCCCCGCCAATGACGAGATTTTCCGTCAATCCGTGTTTTCACTGTTATACTGTAGTTGGAGGTGTTGTGGATCATGTGAATTACTTTCCTTAGTCCAAAAACAAACAATTAAGCAGCTTTTTCGGAAAAATGACGGGCCGGGTTTAACGTTTTTGCACTGGAGTCTCCGTATCCCATGGCAACGCATCCAGCGGCAGTGACTGAATGAGGAAATGAAGACTGCAGGAACCGCGCGCAGTTTCAAAAGCCTTAAAGATGATTATGGAGACAGAGTCTGACAATTCAATATATGATGGAGCTACAGAAGAACCATTTAGAGACAGGAACGGAGAAATAGAAGGTCAGGGAGACGGACACGGAACACGGGAAACAAGGAGCGGCTCAGGTCCGACACGGAGGTGCGGGTGGGGGGGGCGGGGGCACAGAGCAACACGGAGAAAATGACAGACAGGAGGAAGAGAAAAGAGACATTTCTAGTGGACATTCAAGGAGAAGACAGACATACAGACATGGGACAAGACAAAAGAAAGCTAGTCTGCATCTGTTAGAGTGAGTTCAGATTCAGACTGAGGACACAGAACAGATTCAGCTGTAGAATGTCAGCAGGACACATGGAAGACACTTTTGGATTTGGCTTTTGTATGAAATAAATAAATACATATATTCATACAGAGATAAATAACTAGATGTCCATAGAATTATTTACAGATCAAACACAGCAGCTGGTCCAACAGGAGGACCTGGTGCAGCCAAAGGCCAGAAATCTACAGTATTTAGTGCATTTGTTTCTTTTTTTCTTGAAAATGAGGAATATTGAGGTGTTTATATCCAAAAGCTAAACTACTATGTGTTAGACTTATAACTGATGTATGTAAATGTGCAAAGTTTAGAAGGAACCTTGTGCTTTACAAGATGTTCGGTCTAAAGTTTGGTGTGGATTCCCCTAACATTTTGTGGAATGATGGGATATCTTAGAGCTGTTTGTTACTATTATTGCTGTTATTATTATTTTATTTTGTGATTTTGAAGATAGTGTTACTGTTGGTGAATAAGAAAGAGTCAAAAATGTAAATAGGAAATCAGTTTTCTCTTGAAAATCAATATCTTTGAAAAAAATGCAATTTTCTCAGCTTTTTGCTCAAAATTCAGTTTTTTCCTGAAAATGACCAATATTCAAATGTTTATATCTCACGAACGAATAAAGATAGAATAAAATAGTTTTTTGTGTTTAAAAGTTGAAGTTCTGTTCTTTCTTTTGATGTATTCAGTGTTCACATACTCCTAACACAACATTTTCAGTGAGCCTCCAAAGATTAGTGAAAATGACCAAAACGGCTGGCGCTGGCTACCAACTCACTGGAAAATGCTCTGGCGGGGAAAGAGTTAAGAAGGGGGACCGGAGGATGTGCTCCAACTACAGGGGGATCACACTCCTCAGCCTCCCGGGGAAAGTCTATTCCAGGGTACTGGAGAGGAGGATCCGACCGATAGTCGAACCTCAGATCCAGGAGGAACAATGCGGTTTTCGTCCTGGTCATGGAACACTGGACCAGCTCTATACCCTCCATAGAGTGCTCGAGGGTTCATGGGAGTTCGCCCAACCAGTCCACATGTGTTTTGTGGATTTGGAGAAGGCGTTCGACCGTGTCCCTTGTGATATCCTGTGGGGGGGTGCTTCGGGGGTATGGGTCCGGGGCCCTCTGTTAAGGGCAGTCCGGTCCTTGTATGACCGAAGCAGGAGCCTGGTTCGCATTGCCGGCAGTAAGTCAGACCTGTTCCAGGTGCATGTGGGACTCCGGCAGGGCTGCCCTTTGTCACCAGTTCTGTTCATAATTTTTATGGACAGAATTTCTAGGTGCATCCAGGGGCCGGAGGGGGTCCGGTTTGGGGACCACAGGATTTCATCTCTGCTTTTTGTGGATGACGTTGTCCTGTTGGCCTCATCGAGCCTGGACCTCCAACGTGCCCTGGGGCGGTTTGCAGCAGAGTGTGAAGCGAGCGGGATGAGGATCAGCACCTCCAAATCCGAGGCCATGGTTCTCAACCGGAAAAAGGTGGTCTGCCCTCTCCGGGTAGGTGGGGAGCCCTTGCCCCAAGTGGAGGAGTTCAAGTATCTCGGGGTCTTGTTCACGAGTGAGGGAAGGATGGAGCGTGAGATTGACAGACGGATTGGTGCAGCATCTGCAGTGATGCGGTCGTTGTACCGGTCGGTTGTGGTGAAGAAGGAGCTGAGCCGAGAGGCGAAGCTCTCGATTTACCGGTCAATCTACGTTCCTACCCTCACCTACGGTCATGAGCTTTGGGTCATGACCAAAAGGACAAGATCCCAGATACAAGCCATCGAAATGAGCTTCCTCCATAAGGTGGCTGGGTGCACCCTTAGGGATAGGGTGAGGAGCTCAGTCACCAGAGAGGAGCTCAGAGTAGAGCCGCTGCTCCTCCACATCGAGAGGGGCCAGCTGAGGTGGCTCGGGCATCTGTTTCGGATGCCTCCTGGACGCCTCCCTGGGGAGGTGTTCCAGGCATGTCCTGCTGGGAGGAGACCTCAGGGAAGACCTAGGACACGCTGGAGAGACTATGTCTCTTGGCTGGCCTGGGAACGCCTCAGGGTCCCCCCGGAAGAGCTGGAGGAGGTGTCTGGGGAGAGGGAAGTCTGGGCATCCCTGCTTAGACTGTTACCCCTGTGACCCGGCCCCCTGATAAAGCGGAGGATAATGGATGGACAGAACAAAGGTTCATGATCGTTAATACTACTACTACAAATACAAGTACTAACAGTGGATATACTATTATTACAATTGTGTAATTGAATCATTAACTGAAAGGGTGTGTTCTAGATAATAGTAGTGCTGCACTCAGTGAGTCAGGTAACAAACCAGGTGTCAAACAGGAGGCCCTTATTTCAGGACAAAGACAGTAGATGTTGTACATGCTGTTTTTAGTGGATTTCTCTCTGAAAATCACAGTGAAGTAGGTCTTGCCAGACATTGTTCAGATGAACAGCATACTTTGATTAAAAAGTTGGTTGGAGAGTGCAAGCAAAAATGATGTCAATGCTTTGAAATGACAACCAAAATCTGACAGACATGGAACAAAATGGAAAACTACTGTTCTGGCTGGCTCGTGAGTCAAACATAATAAACAAAACCTAAAGAGTCATTCTGCTGGGTTGTGAGCCTCCCCAACATCACCAGCAGGTGTCACAGTTGGCACCGAGTCAATCAGGTTTGGTTTTACAGTTGGTTTTGCTAACTCATAGTGTTAAAAGTCCAGTCCCTGATGGAGGACTGCGTTACCCAGGATGCATCTGTTTGACTTGTAGTTCTGCTCACTCGTGGTTGCGCATGCTTTTTTCATTTTGGTCCGGCAGGACAGCAGCATCCACGGAGCAGAAATTGACATCCTGTCAGAATTCTTCTTAATCCTGAATGTATAACCACCGTGTGCGTCCTTAAGATGTAAGTAGAGTATTTTGCATGAAAGGCGTGTTATTTCTGGGGGTTAGATAGTGAAGTTGTATCTTTGGTTTCAGTTGCTAATGGTACAGCTAAGGCCTGCCGCAGTGCTCCTTGTGGGCTCCAAAGTAGCTAGTGGATGACTATAATCTGTCAGTAACCTATTATTGACCAGTATTTGTCTTTATTCACTGTCTATTTAGCTCATTGTGGCATCCCCCTTACCGTTTAGTTAATTACGCCATTTAAGCCTATGACCGTAATTGGTGTTAGAGTGCCCTCTGTGGGATTCGCCATGCCACTGCGGGTCTGTTTATATGGCATTGAGCATACGTGATGTTAGAGTGCCCTCTATAGGATTCTTTATGTTACTGCAGGTCTGTTATACTGCATTTCAGTGTAATGTGTATAGCGCTCTGTCACTGATGTTTATACTGCATTCCAGTGTAATGTGTATAGCGCTTTGTTACTGATACATTTCCTTTGTTCCTTGTCTGTTGCAGATAACCACACATATTCACAAACATTCACACCCTTACACACATATATCCACCAACTCAATCATTCAGCCAATACCTGTACCAGCATCGCTTCCCATATACCTGCTCCCATTTCTTCAGCATCATTAAAACCTCAGAACTGTATCATTGGAGTTTGTCTGTTCCTTCTGACCGAGGAAAACTCAGTTGAAGAGCAATCCAAATCAACATACATTAGACACACACCGTCTATTACACATAGGCACCATTTCATTGACACCAACTCATAGGTACCAACTCTTAAGTTGGATTTATGTTGTGTGGATGTCATGTGTCACTACTTACACCACCACTTTGGACAGCCTTGTGTTGGTCTGCACAGCCTTGATGTGCAGCTCTTCCAGATTGTAACTATGCTGCATGGCAACGCAGAGTCCCCGCCTCCTGGTTGGCCAATTTATGATTCCGTCATATGTGATGCCAGGACAATACAGCAACAAATGTTTTGGGGTCCGCCATTTCTAAATCTGACAAGATGAAGCAAGTGGATGAGCATTGACTGAAGTGGTCAGACAGTATGAGTGTCTTCATGATGCTGGCACTATAAAGATGCTCATGAACTCTTGGAGAGAAATCTCCGGGGTCGTTGGGTTGGAGGTCACGGATTGTCTGAAGCAGTGGAAGAATCTCTGCGATGAATATGTTCAAGCCAAACAAAAGATTGGAGGGAAAAAGTGGGGACCCTGGTGGAAAGAGGACCCCTGCTCTTTTAATATTTGTATCTTGGCTCGCTCCGTATGTGAAGCACCGGGAGACACAATCAAATTTCAACATTGAAAAGTTATGTATTTTTGTAAATATCTACTGTTGTTTGGCTAACTAGCTGACTAGCATTATGATACTGAAATGTAAACATGGAATGTATCAACAGGAAAAACAGGTATATAGCAAAAAATCTTGGCTGGTACAGCACATATTACTGCAAAAGTCAAAGCCGCCGTGAATACTCACTTACACATTCCCAGCACAGTACAAAACCAAGTTGTTGTCCCATTGTGTTGCTACAAGCAAACTAGCAATCTGCTAACAAAATGCAGGCAAAGTAGCATGTTGCTAGCATGTTACCTCGGAAGCTACACTGTACAACAACTGAGTTGTTGTTTTACTGTTTCTACAACAGAATACCACACAAAGCACGGCCTCATCCCTGTCTGGGGGAGAACAACTGGCTCCAACCTCATGTGAAGCAGGGGATGGCACATCATCTCCCCCAGGTCCCACTCGTCTGCTACTGAGCCCACTGGCTCACACTTCTCAGTTGGCCATCACTACCAACCCTTCACCTCAACCACAATGTCCCTTGTCTAAAAGCAGGAGGAGACATGGTGAGAATTAGGTGAGGGAACAGCTGCAGCGAGCCAAGGAGCAGAGGAAAGCAGCAGAGGAGTATTTGCTGGGTGTAATAGGTGAGGAGGGTCGGTTCTGCAGCCACATTGCTGATCTGTTGCGCAAACTACCGTGCAACAGAAAGGCAAGGACAATGACAGGGATGAGTAGAATCTCTTTCACACAAGTTGGTGATATCTGGGGTAGCAGTAGGTATTTTACAGACTTGTTTGCACTGCCTCATTGCACTTGTATATAGTTAATTTGTTTGAGTTGTTTGCTTATTTCACTTTTCTTTGTTGTGAACGTGCATATTTTACAGACTTTTTTGCAGTCTCATTTCACTTGTACATTTTACAGACTTGTTTGCACTACTTCATTGCACTTGTATATAGTGCATTTGTTTGCATTGATTACTTTTTTCACTTTTGTTCTTTACATGCACATTTTACAGACTTGTTTGCACTGCCTCATTGCACTTGTATGTAGTGCATTTGTTTGTGTTCATTACTTATTTCACTTTTGGTTTTTTGTTGTGAACATGCACATTTCACAGACTTGTTTGCACTGCCTCATTGCACTCGTTCATTTGTTTGTGTTCATTACTTATTCCACTTTTGTTCTTGTCTTTTACTTTTTGCTTCTGAAAATCCTGTGTGGTTATGCACGTTAATAAACAAAATTGTGCCTTTATTTGTCTAACAATGTGCAGAGGTGTGTACATTGAGAGTCCCTTAGCAGAAACTCAGACATAATAATTGAAATGGCAAGTCTTCAATTCAGCTGTCCACGTTGGACAATGTCATTTTGCCATGGTCCCACGCCAGCCTCAGTTGAAGAAGGTAGTCATGTCCATCCAAATAGCAATGGCTGCTCTGGTGGAACCTGCCCTGGAAAACTGTAGATCTTGCAGTTCATAGTCCCCTGACACCACTCTCCGCCACTCTCCTGCTTGTGCTGACCCTGCTGTGTCCACATAAACACAATTTGGTGGGATGTATCTGCTGGATTCTACATTGCTGTCATCTTTCTATGCCAAGAAGTTTTGCAACACCAGACATGCTTGACAGTGTCCACAGCTTGGTCAGGGAGACACTTGATGGACTGTACTAGGCTGCGCCATCTTACACTAGAATCCCAAATGAATTCTCCATGACTCGTTTGGCTCTGGACAGGTGGTAATTGAAGATTTGTTTCTCCATTGGTAGATTTGTACCTGCAACCACATGTAGCACAGCACATAAGCACTGGCACTCAGTTGTATATGTACTTAAAGTAGTTGATAATCATCAACACTAAAAAATATTGTTGTGATATAGTTATGTAGTTATAGTTACAGTTATGTTAAAGTTGCAACAGAGAAAGTAATATACAACAAATGGAAGAATCAAAATGTAACAACTGAAAAAAAGTAGAATCTAGGTTGCAAGATAAATACAGACAAGCATAACTGTATAAGCATAACTGTATATCGAGTTCATTGCATACCTGGATAGGGATGCGTTGAGTTGTTGTGCAGTGGAAAAATAGCATCACTAATGATTACTTGGGGTACTTTGACTGGCATTCTGGGTAGATTGGCTGGTGGGGGAAGGTTGGCTTGGTGTCCCAGCAGCATGGAACTAAATTGGCTCTCCTTGAAAACTCCTCCGTCACTCTCCTGGCGATATGCTTCAACATCCACTGTTGTGAAGCAATACCTGGTATCACGCATTGCCATGAGGACAATGGAGTGATTACCCTTGTAGGTGAAGTAGCTGCTTCAAGCTCGCAGTGGTGCCTGAATGTTGACATGCTTACCATCAATACTTCCAACACAATTTGGAAAGTTCCACAGTCTCGAAAAGTCCATGGCAATAGCTTCCCACTGTGCTACTGTAGGGCACGGGAGGGATTCTGGCTGCAGTGCCCACCATAATGCTATACACATGTAGTCTCATGACGGTGGAGTGAGTGAACAGACTCAAAAACAGAATTATAAATTATATTATCTTCCTCTCCGTGTCAAACCAAATTCCTGAACAACCATGCTGATTGGTTGTTTAGCAGGTCAATGCTGGGACATCCTTTGCAAATGACATTTACGAAGACAGATGATCTTAAGGAATGAGCCTAATGGACTCGGTTTTGACACTAAGCTGACCTTTTGCCTCTCAACATCTGTGTCCCATCATTCTTGCTTATCCCGAGGTGAAGATGAACCCAGAAACGAACAAAGGACTGAATGACAAAAATCACTATATGTGCCATGTTAATAATGTATTACATTATGTGTTAATGTTGATTAACTCAGCACGTTAACTCTTTTATGCACGTAATACTTAAGCCATTTGCCTGACCTGTGGTTTCACATATGTGTGTCCTGATCATGTTCACGGTGAATTATGTGAAAGTAAGAGTATCACTGCTTATAGCATGTCTGAATAATCATGCTATTATTTTACTGATGCTTAAGTGAGGTTACAGGTGATGTATAAAGTTTAAGTGATCTTATTTAAGGATCTTATCTAAGGATGCAAAGTTTTCTTACAAGGCTGCCTACAGTCCTCTCCCCTCTGTCTTCCCAAGAGGGAAGAGAAACGTGATACTTTTGAATATGCATGAGGAGGCATTTTCCCGCCGAAAACAGACAAAGAAGGCAACGCCCCAAGGCATCGATAACTCATCTATATTCACGAGGAAGGTGTGGCAAGTTGGTTTTTGGACAGAACTATAAAGGTGAATGAAACCAACTTTTCAGCAGAGTCTTTTCCACCTCTTCTGGGCTCTCACAGAGCAGAGCAGAGTCCTTACCATCTCCAGGGCTCTCACCTACGCAAAGAGAAGAGTCTTTTCCAGAGCTTTCTCCACCTCTTCCGAGCTCTCACCTACACAGAGAGTCCTGTCCATCTTCTGGGCTCTCACCTAAGAGCAGAGAGCTTTCTCCAAGGAGTCTTGACCATCTCCTTGGTTCTCAGAGCTGTTCTATCCTCTCCTGGCGAGCTTTCCAGAACCAGCCGTCAGAGCCAGCTGTGAACCTCTTCCAGCCAGCAGAACTTCAGGGCTCCAGCGCAAGCAAATCGCTTCACAGCCTGTTCCTGCTCCGAACTACGTCAGAAGACTTCATCCATCCTCCGTCAAGGCCTCTCCAACCTGCCTCCTTCAGAAGGCCTCTAACTTGTAAGAAAACTTGCTCCTGATTTATCTGAGTTGGTGTTATTCCAATTTAAGTAGGTTTACCTCAACGTAACCTCACTAACATTATAATATCTTGAATATAGCTATCTGCCAACTTAATTTACATATTCTCCTGTCCATAATCTCCTGCTCCTTTTGTTGTATTTGTCTCTTGTCTTTATGTTAATTGTGTGTCTTAGTTTAGTTAATAAATTATTTATATGTATATAAATCCATTGTTTCAGTTGTGCTTTGTGTACTGTTATTCACACATGGGTTCCCTGTCCCGTCAAAAAGTTCCACCACCTTTGCAAGATTTCCAAATTATTGTTTTGGGGTTGATTTAGGTTTAAGCTTAGTTATAAATCTATAATTAAATTAATCAATGAATCAACACTCAATTAATCAATAAATTGGTATCCTATTCTTGCTACACACATTTCCCGAACAGTACCGGACACTGTGCTGCTTTCCAGTCTATAACTCGTGTCTACTGCCTGTTGGCTTCCACCACTAGCCAAGAATCTGAGTGTAACCGCAAGTCTCTCACGTGTGGTTGCTGACATCTTGTGGGTGTTTTGGTGGGTGATATACGCTTGAAGTCGGTGAGCCAGATCATCAAACATTCTGTCAGACATTCTGAAGTGTGTGAGTGCATCTCTTCATCCATATCTTGAAGTGGCCAGACTAGATTGTAGTATTCGCTGTTGGTTAACCTATTTTTGTTCAGCCGTCACGCGGCCCATTTCCTATGTTGCCCCCTTCACTGTCACTTATGCTGTAATACTTTTAAAAGAACAATGATACAGTCTACTCTCGTTATACCGCCAACTTCCATTCACGGCCAAATTGGCGGTATAGCGAAAATGGCGTTACAATGGGTTGCGTCCATAATGTGCATGTCTTTACTATATGATGTCTATGCTGCCTCAGTTAACCCGTTCTAATTGTGTTTCTAAATAAATCTTGATTCTGTTATGTTGTAAGGGATCATTTAAAGTAGGGAAACATTTTAAGCATTATTATACCGTGTCAGGAAATGACACCCCATCATCTTGAGGCTTTGGCTTAATCCCACGTCCTCTTCCCGACATCCTGACCCTACTGAGTGTTTCTGCGATAAATGAACGGTGGCCGTTCCGTAGACCTACTCGTAGCTTGTCGCGATCAGCGTCTGGTGCAATTTGTTTCAGTGCATTGTTAAAATTTATGTGTACTCGATGGCAATCACGCTGGCGGTATAACGGTCGGGAAATCAATGGTATAAGTGTTGTTTGTGCATGGAACTGGGCTGGTGGATGGCGATAGGCGGAAATGGCGGTAGCTAATGGAATAATACATTGGGGATTTTTGTGCAATGGTTTTGGTCGGCGGTGAGCGAAAATGGCGGTATAACGGCGGGCGGTTTAACAAGAGTAGACTGTATCTTCATTGACTTCTATGAGCTCATGAAGACACTGCTTCTTGTTGGTCGCCATTGTTGTTCTGAAACAGGAAATGCCTGCTGGAAGATATCTAAACCATGGAAACAACTCTGCCCAGTGAAGTTCATCTTTAAAACCAGCCAAAACTAGCACTACTGCCACCTTCCAATTTGGAGAGGAAACTACAACACTTTCTCAAAACGACACCGCTACACTACGCTTGAGTGCGAGAGCACATACCACTATCATCACATATGGCATACCAATGTGACACAGAGCTACGCATGACCATAAATCCAGCTTTAGGGACCAACTCATAGGCACCAACTCATAAGTACCAACTCTTAGGGACCAACTTATGCCACGTTTCCACTACGTGGAACCAGCTCGACTCGGCTCGGCTCGGCTCGATTCAGTATTCCTGGAGACCGTTTCCATTACAGGATACCACTGACTTTACAGTACCTGGACGTCATAGTGATGCGGTGCATTATTTCCGTGTCGTCTGCTCAGAGAGTTGCTGATAAACTCGCTCGTTGTGTGTTGTCTCGTCTGAATTTTTACGTCGGCCACCAAAGACTGAATCTCCTCGACTGACCATGGTGTAGTTTTGGGCTGTTATCATGTGGATTCACCTCCCACTATATTTACTTTCAATTTCCGCATCTGTTTTTTGTAAAACGGTGGGTCACAGAGAAAACTGTCTAACCAATCAGTGGTCTGCAGTGTTTATACGTCACGGTTTAGCAGCACTTGGAATCTTGGCGGAGGTGATACCAAAACCTAGTACCGAGTACCAGATTCCAGGTCCTTTTTCGTAATGGAAACGCAAAAAGGCCGAGTCAAGTTGAGCCGGTACCACGCAGTGGACATGCAGCATTATATGCGCCAACTCATAGGCATGCAAAATGGCAGCTTTAACTGTCATGGTCTGAGCTGTTCTCCAAACTCAGTGAGGATTAAGCTTCTTGAGCCTTACCTGAGAGAACACACTGTAAAAGTAGTGATCAGTATTCCTTAGGCCAGGGGTGGCCAACCCTGGTCCTGGAGAGCTACTATCCTGCATGTTTTAGATGTCTCCCTCTGCAAACACACCTGACGGTCGTTATCAGGCTTCTGCAGAGCTTGATGATAGCCTTATCATTTGAATCAGATGTGTTGGAAGAGGGAAACATCTAAAACATGCAGGATAGTGGCTCTCCAGGACCAGGGTTGGCCACCCCTGCCTTAGGCCATTGTAGTATAATTACTTCATGCTCAAAGTGTAGAAAGTACTTAATATCATCCTTTTCATTAAACGGAAGAACACTGCTTATCTTTCTTCCAACATCAAATTTTACACCATGGACACCTCTCAGCCATTGCTTTCAACTCATTTTCTTTTTTACATGTGCTAGTTTTAATTTTTCATGTTGTACTTCATGCTGCCTTATTTGCTTCCTTTACTTTGCTTCAATATCCAGTGTTCTCGGTTGAAGCTTTTTTTTCCCAATTCTTTCAAACACCACTGTCTCTGCCACCTGTCTCTTGTTCAGTCACTCAGCTCTTCCTCAGAAAGGTGCTCAGTCTATCTAGCAGAGCCAGTACTTTGCACAGCTGAAACAACCTCTTTCCCTACTAAAATACCCTTCTCGTCCAGAGTATTCACAAGAGTTCCACACAAATCTTCCTAGGGTTTCCCAGTACAACAATGCCATAATGACTAGCAACCAATTGAAGGTTCTTTTTTGTGCAGGGCAATAGTTGCTGCACATCAGGATCAGCAACAAATGTGCAAATCAAACATTTTGACAAAGTGAACACAAATACCACTCAAGTGAAACAAATACACTAGACAGCAGCAGCACTCACTTGCCACTGACCAACAAATTGATTCACAAGAGTATCACACACAATGGGAAACAGTCACAAAGAAAGAAGGCAACAAAGTACAGCAAATGCCACACTCACAAGCATCCAAATTAATATTAATTGGACTGCACCCACAACTTTGAATGCACCACACTAGAACATACCCAGTCCCCTCTATGTCTAATAATCCATATACTAAATGACTACCTGAGTATCTTCAGTGGTTCACCAAGGTACGCCAGGGGCCACCCCACCCACACAAAAACAATAAAGTGGGGCTGGTCTCTCCAGCACCCACTGGCTAACTGAACTGGGCAAGTTAAAAAAAAAAAAAAATCATCACGTGGAACCACACATGACCCCACAAAATAAATCTAGACTTAGGGACGAGCCCCCATTTTATGTTACAGGTGACTCATGAGCCAAACATCATAATAGACACAAGACCACAAATAAACTAACTTATTGAAATAAAGAAAACTGAATCAAACCAAAATAGAAGTCAACTGGCTTAATGGAAGCACCCAAACTTAACTGTAGGTGTTGGCCTGTAGAGCTGGATCAGAGAGAGAGGGTGACTGAAACAAAGGAGCCTATTTATGTAGGCTTTGTTGTCAAGCTGCCATAGGTGGACCAGCAGGAAGCCAACAGGAAGCTTTCCAAAATAAATCACTTGTTGCATACACTTTGGGTGCTTTTCTCAGCTACCTTAGCAGGTAGCTGTAGCCATTGGCCAGGAGCAGGTGTCATCAGGTGGTGCACAACTTCACTGAGTGTTTCAGCCCTCGACCACAACACACTCCAGTTGGTGGGCCGGCAGTGAGTGGCCAGCTCACTGCCCACCTGCTCCTGGCCTCCAGCCTTCCTCCTCTTGCTTGCTCCAGATCTAACACGAGGCACGTTCTGCCTCCTCCTCCATCCTGCGAGCAGCTTGCTTTTTGTTCCGGTCATCCAGACCCAGAGCTGACAGCAAACACCATACCGACTGGGCTGGGAAGCCCCGGCACCCAACCTCCGCCGGGAACAACGATGCCTGCCAGCCCTTGTCTCTACACTCCTGGATTAGAGACTGGTACTTTGCGGCCTTCCTTTCATGGGCCTCCTCACAACCTTCCTCCCATGGCACTATCAGTTCAAACCAGAATTATCTTCTGGTCTTTGGTTGACCACAGCACGATGTCTGGCCAGAGGGTTGTTTGGACCACCTCCGGAAACTGCAACCTCCTTCCGACATCATCCCTCATCTCCCAGGAACTTGCAGCTTGCAGAATGTTGGGCTTTGTTTTTATGGTCTTAGTAGGCCTAGCTCCTTCCTTGATGGTGATCGCACTCCTTGTGACTTTGCCAGCTGGTCTCTTTTTGCCTCTCTTCCGCTCTATGTTGTCAGCAAGTGAGAGGAGAACTTTATCGTGGCGCCATCTGTACCGTCCTTGGGTTAAAGCTGTTTTGCACCCGGACAGTATGTGTGCTAAAGTTCCCTTCTGGCTGCAGAGCTTGCAGAGTGGATCCTCTCTCAGCCCCACGTGTGCAGGTGTGATGGTGAAGGAAGGGTGTCGTACACAAACCTCAGGAGGAAGGAGATGCGGTAAGGCTCCAGTCACCAAAGCTCTGACCATGTGACCTTACGCTTGGGCAGATCCCACTTTGTCCACGCCCCCTGGGAACCTTGTTCCAGAGATACAGAGAGACAGAGGATGTAACACTGTTACATCTGTCTCTCTGCTAGGGGTGGAAATCTTTTACTATCTCATGATTTCATTCGATTCCAATTTTTGTGGCTATGATTCAATTCAAAATCGATTTTCAATTCAAAAAGATTTTCGATTCAAAACGATTTGATTCATAATGATTTCTGCTTCAATCTGTAGGTGGGCAAAGGATCCTCATGATCCACTCCAGTCTGCTTTGCAAGACAGAATGAGAAATGCAGACATTAAAATGTCTTTTTCACAATTATTAAGTTTTAAACATTTATCCATGGTTGGAGTTTGGTGAGGCACGGCAGTGTGTGTTGGTTTGCTACTGGTGGCTGACTTTGCACCGTGTCCTTTAGCTCTGCGTGATGCCTGCTGACAGACTGATCTCATGAAATTGGGTCGTATGTGACACCAGTTTATTGCATTTGGCGTGCTATACGTACGCATTTTCATCCTTTTGCATTTTATTTAATGCCATTTGATGGCGTGTCAAAGTGCTAGCTGCTAACTGCTAATCGTGCTAGCTGCTAATCGCTAACCGCTAACCCCATAGCTAACCCCATAGCTAACCCTACCTCCTCCATTAGTTTCTTCTTTGTTTTGGTACTTACTGTGCATGCGTATGTTCCAGAACCAGCTGCGTGATGACATCAGGATGTCCCACATACAAAATGGAGGCAGACTGCCAGCAGATTTGTGTTATTTTTTATTTATTTATTTTTTTAAACAATTTTTATTTTTCAATTTTTAACAGTACAAAACAGTCTCCTCAAGTTGAGGAGTAGGAAAAAGAAAAGAACAGATGAAAAGAACAGCCTGTGATGGTGTCAGAATATTAAGGTCCCTTAATAGATACATTTGTCTCTGAATGTCAGCCACTTTCCCCAGTTTTTCACAAAGAGATTTTCTTTTAACTTCAGTTTATATGTAAGATGTTCCATGACAAGTATATCATCTATGATTGAAATCCATTGTTTATAAGACGGAGCATCAGTCTTAAGCCAGTTCTTTGTTTTAGCCTTCTTTCCGGCCACCAGAAGGATCTTGACAAGATATGTCTTCTTTATGTACTGATTCTTCCAAATGTCCAAGGTGCAGAACAAGACAAGAATTTGGGATTGCATATTCCAACACCTCACAGAGAGCTGAGTGAACCTTACCCCAGAAGGGCTGGATATTTGAGCATTTCCAAAACGTGTGTGTGATTTGAATCCCTGTGATTACATTGTCTCCAACATGGCTGTTGAGTATTCATTTGTTTACTTTTAATTTTAGGTGTGATGAAATAACAAATTAGATTTTTCCAATTAAATTCTCTCCATTTAGATGACTGTGATGTTGATTGGTGTGTTTCCCACATATCGTACCATATCTCCTCTGGGGTCTTCTCACCCAGCTGTCTTTCCCATTTGGTTTTAACAAACAATTTTGAATCACTTCTAGAATTCATCAAACAACCATACAAAACTGACAGTTTTTGGGACAGCATTACCATAAGCTTGTATAAGTAGCTTTATGATAGGATGTATTTTATCCTCACTTGTTTTGATATCTTTAATGTAATAGTCCCTCATTTGCATGTATCTAAAGAAGTCCTGATTAGTTAATTTATAAATATTTTTTAACTCTTGAAAGCTTTTCATTTCTCCTTTTTTAATAATCGTGCATATGGCTGTAATTCCTTTATCAGCCCAACTTTTAAATCTGTCATCAAATTTTCCTGGTATGAATTTATCATCAAAGGAAATCCATTTTAATAATCCAATTTCCTTCCTTATTTTTAGTTGTTTCACTGTGGAGTACCATACATCCAGTGTAAAGGAAATCACTGGGTTGAGATTACACTTCTCTTTAATGTAAACTGGAGTCTCTGTTTCTCCAATGCTTGTCTGAATTGGATATTTTAATGCTGAAACTTAAGTATCTTTCCACCAAGCAACACATCCCTTATCACACCAGTAAATCAAATGACGTAGTTGTGCAGCATGAAAATAATATTTCAAATTTGGAAGTGGCAGACCTCCTTTGTTTTTAGGTAATTGTAATGTGGCGTAGCATATCCTTGGTTGTTTACCTTCCCATATGAATCTTGATATGCATTTATCCCATTTTAGAAATTGGTCTTTTGAAATATTTATAGGCAGAGATAAGAATATATATAACAGACGTGGCAAGATGTTCATTTTTACTACACTAATCCTGTCATTAATCCCAATGGGTATGTGAACCATCTTTCAATGTCTTCCCTTATAATTTTGTTAACTTGTTCATAATTACTTCTATATAATTTGGAAAGGTCTTTGGTTATATTTATGCCCAAATATTTGATTGATTTTGCCTTAATTCTTGAGTTGGTGAGCAATTAAACATGAGGATCTGAGTTTTAAGTATGTTTACTTTGTAGCCTGAGTATAGACCGACTCTTTCGAGAATTTGTGTAAGTTGTGCATCTAAGCTGATTAAAGCCACTGGTATTTTGTCTTTCTGTATTTTGTGTATAATATGCAACGTTCTTCTAATATTATCTTGTGTTTGTCTATTCCTCACAAATCCACATTGATCTTCATCTATCAGATCTTGTATAAATGTTTGGAGTCTGTTTGATATAATAGAAGTGTATATTTTGTAATCAACATTTAATACCGATATAGGTCTATAATTTTGGCAATACTCCTTATCTTTTAGTGGTTTAGGGATTACTGTAATAATTGCTTCCGTCCAGGAGGGAGGGATTTATCTTTAGTCATAATCCAATTATAAATAGTGTGGAGTAATGGTATCAATTTGTCACCAAACTTCTTATACTATTCGGAAGGAAATCCATCACTACCAGGTGCCTTATTTGACTTTAATTTTCCAATTACTTTCCGAATTTCATCAGTTGTTATCTCTGCTGTTGTTTTATCATTTTGCGTTGTGCCTATTGAAGGTAGATCAAGGGAGTTGAGAAAAGTCTTTATATCATTTTGATTTGAGGGAGATGGCTGGGAGTAGAGATATTTGTAATAGTCTCTAAAAATATTTTCAGTTTCTTGTGGTTCATATTGAGGTTGGTTTGTTTTGGGGTCATGTAGTTTGTTTACTGTTTTTTCTGCCTGTTGTTTCTGTAAACGTCTTGCCAACAATTTTATTGCTTTGGGGCCTGATTCATAATAGCTTTGTTTTAAATGTCTTGTTTTTGTTTCAGCTTCATATTGAAGCAGACTGTTAATTTCCTTTCTTATCTCGTTCATTCGTTGTTTGAATTTTGGGTCAACTTTTCTTTTGCCTTTATGTTTCTGTTCCAATTGATTCAGTTCTGCAATATGGTTTTTATATTGTTTTCTTTTTTCTTTTTTGGGATTACTTGTAATTGCAATCAATTTTCCACGTATAACTGCTTTTAAAGCATCCCACAATATAGCTGGGTCTGTTTCTCCATTATATGTCTCCTCCAAGTATGTCTTAATAGCTACCCTAATTTGTTCAATGACTGATTTATTGTTTAATATCCCCACATTCAATCTCCATATTGTATCTCTCCTTCTACAGCTCAAATGTATCTTCAAGTAGATGGCACTATGATCAGATACATCTGCCACTCCAATTCTACATTCTTTTATTTTATCTCTATCTTCTTTTTGCATAAAAAAATAGTCAATTCTGGAGTAAATGGAATGTGTCGCTGAGTAGTGACTAAAATCCCTCTGCAGTGGATGCAGGTCTCTCCACACGTCAAAAAAGCCCATGTCCTCCCATGTATTTTTCACTAATTTTGTGATAGACTTCTTGTTTTTCTTGAAACTAGTTGTATCCATGTCGTAGTCCATTACTACATTGAGGTCTCCCCCACATATACATATGCCTTCTGCTTCCAGTGCTATGATATCAAATACAGATTTAAAGAACTCTTTATTGCTCTCTGGTGGGGCATATGTATTCACCAGTGTAATCATTGTTTGGCCTATCATCCCCTTAACAATAACATAAGTTCCCTCTTTGTCTTTTATTTCTTTTTTGGAGCTCAAATTTAATCGTATTAGACATCAGCATTGCTATTCCTCTTTTCCGAGCATTGGAATGTGAACTATAGACGGTATTTTTGAATCCAAACCTCTTTAATTTCTCGTGTTCTGTTTTTGGTAAATGAGTTTCTTGTAAGAAGTTTATTTGGGCTTTTTCCTTTTTAAGTTTGGTCATTATTCTAGCTCTTTTAACTGGGTTTCCCAAGCCATTGACATTCAAAGAAAGAATTTTTATTTCTTCTTGTTCTGTATCCATAAACCATTTCAATTCTGTTTACTTTAACATTCTCCCACAGGCTTTTTGTTAAACTTTTATGAACATATAACATTTTCTGAACTAAAAACAAAAAAGGTGACCTCCACAAAGAGAAGTCAGCCACCCACCTCTCATGCTGACTCTCTTTTTGATTTGAGGGGGAAAGCCTCCCACAAAAAGAGGGCCCCCATCTAGTAGTGAGAATTAATCCACATTGGATTAATAAACCCACACCAGTCATTATGATGAATTATGTCTCAGTCCCCGCTAAGCCAACTGTTCATTTATCTATGACCCTCTAACTCAAATGAATATTACCTTCCCTTAGCAAGTTGTCATTCTCATGTTCATTTTCTCTCAGGCCGGTGCTGATGTGGATGCTCCTACATTATTTCTCTGCAGATGAAATTCTTGCAGCTGTCCTCGCGCACGGCTGCTGGCCGCCTCGGTGCGTCCACTCCTTGTATGTTTCCACATCGCGGTCCCGGTTGATTGAAGCTTCTTCCTAAGTGTGGTTCCTCCGCTGTCAGTCGCTGCGTTGTCCACCTCGTATCCTCTCTCTCGTAGGTCACTGGATGCGTCTTCTGCACTGCCATACGTTTTTACTCCATTGGTCCAGTGGATGCGCATCTTGTTCAGAGGGGTCTGGAAGCGGATGCCTTCTCTCTTTAGAATCTTCTTAATGTTAGCATACACTTTATGTTGTTGCAGTGTCCTCTCTGAATAATCGTGATCAAAATAAATCCTGTGACCATCGAAGGTGATTGTTTTCTTTTCCCACGCTTTCTTTAAAATCATTTCCTTTACAGTGAACTGCTGGAAAGAGATGATGATTGATCTGGGTTGCTGTCCGGATTTAGGCTTTAGAGCTAAGGCTCGGTGAGCACGTTGAATCTGGAGATCAAAGTTAATAGAGAATTCTTCACAGAGCCAATTATCCATAAACTGTGCGACCGAGTCACTCTTGGATTCTGCCTCCTCTTGTATGCCATAGATCCGTAGATTATTTTGTCTAGATCTTGATTCTAAATTGTCTACTTTGTCCATGATCTTTTTCTGCTCTTGTATCACTTCTTGCAGTGTACAGTTAGCTTCATGACTCCATGCTTCGATTTCCTCTGTGCGTTCTAAAGCAGCATTTATCTTCTCATTTTGTTCTCCGATATCTGTAGTTATTTTTGTTAGTTTCTAATCGATGTCCTTCTTGAATGCAGTCAGCTCACTCCTCATTTGCGCTGTAATTTCGTCTCTGTGTGCTTTCAGGTCCGTCTTCATATCATTGTACAGGACTTGAATTTGTTGGCTAATGCCTTCCAGGCTGCCTTGACATGACTCCATGTTAGCTTCAGGTGCTAGCTTGCTTTCGGTGATGGAGTTTTTTCTTTCTTTACCTTGAGTGTCCGGGTTCTTTTTATTCTTCGTTTTGTTGGGACTCCACTCATATTCTCAATTTAAGGTTTATCGCTGTCTCTGTTTCGAGTTTAGCAGAGTTTAATATATTGGCATGCGGGAGCTTGTGCCTTATACGTCCATGCTGCTCTACCATCCCACCGGAAGTCAGATTTGTGTTATTTTTTAAAATTGATTTTGGGACATTTTAAATCGATTCTTAACCAAAGTAAATGAGAATCATGATTTTTACATGAATTGATTTTTTTTGGCACACCCCTACTCTCTGGTCCCTCTCACCCGGTCAGTCACGCCCATCTCATCAGCTCAACTTCCTACACCTGTAGGCGCAGCTGCCTCCTGTTACCTCCTGTTTGACCTCCTGTTGCTGACCTTCTCTCCTTGCCTGCCTCCCAGTAAACCCATCTGCCTTCTGTCCTGAACCACGTCTCTCTGCCTGCTACCCGGTAAACTCACCTGCCTTCTTTCCTGGACCATGGTTCTCCACCTGCTCCCTGGTAAACTCACCTGCCTTCTGTCCTGGACCATGATTCTTCGCCTGCTCCTTGGTATACTCACCAGTCTTCTGTCCTGGCCCATGTCTCTCCACCTGTTTCCTGGTATACTCACCTGCCTTCTGTCTTGGACCACGTCCCCCTGCCTGCTCCTCTGTAAACCGACCTTTCTTCTGTCTCCGACCTCTTCTCTTGCCTCAGCGCCCCTGGCATCTATCTGCACTTGTGGCTACGACCCCTCCACTTGTCCCTGACTCCCCTGCTGCTTGCTCCTCACCAGCATCTCGGCTCCACCAGCAGATTCATCGGTCTACGGTCTCCTCATCTCTGCTCCAATGGCCACAATAAGCTTCTGGGACAGTGCTTTAACATTCAGTCAGAGGAACAAACTGTGAGTCAGACTCCGTCCGCCTGGCAAGGCCAGGCAAATTTATTTGCATAGCACAATTCATACACTGGGCAATTCACAGCGCTTTATAAAAATGTTCTGTTCTGATAATTGTGTTGAGTGACATTAATAAAGACGTTTCTTAACTGATCCTGGTTTCTGATGTACTGCATTTGAGTCCAAACCACACCCGTTACAAACTCTACCATTTGAATGGACCGAAGAATAGTCAAAATTTCAAAGACTCAGCCAATGATGAGCTCCAGGGCGATGAAAGAACTTAAGTTACCTAGGAGGACTGTAACTATTAGAAGACAAATATGTGAAGCCAAGTTATACGCAAGAAGTCCCCACAAAATCCCACTGTTGAAAAAACCACATATGCTGAAGAGGAAACAATTTACCCGAGAACACATCAACTGGCCGAAAGAGAAATGGAGAAACATTTTGGGGACTGATGAAAGTAAGACTGTTCTTTTTGGGTGTAGGGGTCGCAGACAGTTTGTCAGATGACACCCCCCCCCCCCCCCCCAACACTGGATTCAAGCCACAATAAACTGAAGACAGTTAAGCGTGGCGTAAGCATCATGATATGGGGAGGTTTCTGATACTATAGTGTTGTATTTATCACATAACAAGGATCATGGATCAGTTTAAATACATCAAAATACTAGAAGAGGTCATGTTGCCTTATGTTGAAGATGAAATGCTCTTGAAATCAATGTTTGGACAAGATAATGACCCCCAAACACACCAGAAAACCAGCAGCATCTTGGTTCCCAACCAACAAGGTTAATGTTATGGAGTGGCTAGCACAACCCCAAAACCTCAATCCAATAGGAAACCTTTGGGGTGATGTCAAAAATACGTCAGTAAAACCAAGAAATGGGGTCAGTCCATCTTAGTTCACCCAATAAGTTAAACTCCACCTCCTCCAGTTTGGATTAAATTTGGTGTATGGGTAATTCTTGGCCAGAAAAGTCGAAAATTTCAAATTTGAATATTGTCGGTCCAACAGCTTTTGGGATATCGCAATTTCATTTTTTCACTTTTTTGCGAAAAGGCTGCGGCAGCCTAATTTCAATTCGCTGTAAATCAGTAACCACTAGTCTGATTTCAAAAGCAAGGTATTTCTGTAAAGGGGAGACCATAAGGAATCTAAATCTAGCATTCTAGTAGGTGAGATTGAAAAATGCCATTTTTTGGGGTGATCTGAGATGGATTTACCCAATACAGAAAAGTTTTAGAATGTAGTCTAATCATCCTGGGCTGGAATACCTGTTCACAGGTGCCAGAGGCTGGCCAACTCAATGTAACACAGATGTGGAACAGTTCTCAGAAACAGTGGTTATACATCTAAATATTTCCTCAGTCATTCACAAGAAAGATACACCTTGAAGCATTTTTCAGTTTATACTCTCAATGTTTGAGTTTGCAAATTAAAATGCAGATACTGGTATTTTTTGAACAACCTAATATTCCTTTTTCTTCACTTTCTGTAAAGGAATAACGAATCTAAATATTTTTTTTTGTTCATGTTTTCATTTGGAATAGAATGTGCAGTGTTCCCAATGCATCTGTGTGTATGGAAATAAAAGATATTGTACGAATGTTGAGCTTTGTTCACTTTTTACACACACCGCTATTATTCTGAACACAACTATGTGAATATATGAGAGAGTTTTCTTTATAAAATGTTGGTAAATTTCTTTACAGTTGTGTTTATGTCTACAAAGATAGCATACAGGTTTAAAGAGCCCTTTAAGCTGGATAGAAATAATGATTAGACATTTATAAACTCTTGACCATTTTTTTCTCCAAATCACCCTCACAGAATGAACTGCAGAAAATAGCTCAACCTATGAATCTCATTTACTACTTGTTTTCTTGTTTTTTTAAGTACAAAATGTACTGACTTATGCATCATTTCAGGATGGAGGAAAACAATGATCTCCTGCTGTTCTTCAGGACTCTCAGGACTTTCTCAGAGAGACATAATGACCGCCACAGAACTTTCCAACACTTTCAGGTAAGTTTACACTCATCTGAATCTAGTTTTGTCTGCATCTGGTCAATGGTCAGTGTTTTTGTTTCTGCCACTAAATCTGTTTTTAAAGGGTGCCTGTTCTACATATTGTGCATATTTTCTTTCTGGGACTTCTTGTTTATGTAATATCATCTCACAGTTAAGGCAATAATGCAGTTGAGTTCCCATGGCAACTTACCAATCACATGTTCTTCATGACATTATTAATGTGCAACACTAGCTTTGAAGTTGTGGGTGAATGTAAGAGTGGAACGCTCCAAGTGTGTTCCACCAATCAGCGTTTTTCAGCACACAGCCCCGCCCCTCAGGAATTCTTTGGAATCTGAAAAGTCCCACCCCCCATTAGGTAGTTTTCTGAGGGAAAGTTTGAGGTAAAGGTAATTTTTTTTCCCCTTGGGCAATTTCAATGGAAACACACGTTTTTCAGAGTTCCTGTGTAATTGATAAAAGTTCCACTGGTGGAAAAGGGGCTTATATGTTGTTGATTTTCTGAAGCAGTTGGTTGGCCAGTGTCAGTGGTAGACAATAATTCAACTTCAGTAGCATCTTGGGAGTTTCCATAATTCAACAGATTTTCACCAGTGGACCTCTTGATTATTCACTACCAGAGCTGTTTGACTGGTCAGTGAGTGGTGTGGGAGGAGCCACACTACTTTTTCTTGAGTAGCTCTCTGCTCCAGTCTGATATCCATCACTTCACTCTCAGCTAAATCTGTGCCTGTTCTTTGTTTTCTTGTAATAATGCAGTCTGCACATCTGCTTTTCTGGCTGTTTGTCTATCATTTTATTTCCAGTTCATTTGTGGGAAAGCCATTCTGTTTTTTAAATTAAATCTGCTATAGTTTCAGATGTTTTTAGAGTGGCGTTTGGTATTATGACTGTTATCCAATTGTCTTGTTCAATTCTCAGGATTTAGTTTCAGATCTCATGGCAAATAAATTTCCTATTTATGGAACATTGAATACTGATTCATTGAACCATTTTCTGAAACAAGTCAACTGTTCTGTCGTCAGTGGAATAAGTCAATGAAACAATTTATCTCTTCAATTTTGTGGAGAGCTGGGGGGATATGTCACCTTCTGATGGTTCATATTTAAAAGACTATTGCGGGTCTTTCTGATATGCTGCTAATTCTTTACATGGTACACCTGTTTGTTGTTTATTATCAGTATTATTGCATTTATGAAATTGTTTCCTTCTAAGCTGAAATAGTGTTTGACAGATTTGAAATTCACATGACAAATTAACATATAGGCCTAAGTGTTGTTTTTATTTGTAAGTACTTATAAGACCGGATTAGTTTTGGAAGTCTTAATGTTTTTGTTTTTTTTTTGTTATTTGGAAATACATATTTAACAAGAGAAACTCTCTTCAGACTTTAGAAAAAACATATTTTTTAACATTCCCAACAGTGTTCAACCAACAACCTTCCACACCTAGACTCACCTGAAACCAAACAAACCCCCCTGAAGGTTTTGGACGGTGACCCACCCCTCTGGTCAATGGCCCTGAAACTCACACACAGTACCGACCAACCCTACCCTCAGGGACATACCCCCCTTTACAATCCTAACACTTAAATTTAGATTAACATTTACATAGAACACTCCCCCTGCTGGTTTATAACACCAGTTTCCCCCAGCAGTTGTTAGAACTGAAGAAGTCTCTTGGATGAGAGAAGAGATGTTTTCAAAAGAGCTAAACCAGTCCGGTTGAACCAAGAACAACCAAGAAGAACAATGACCTGGGCAAATGAGAACCTACACTGACATCTTTGTTACTTGTGTCATTTTATATTTACATACATATTTACATATTACAAGTTTCTGTCTTCAAGGTTCAAGGTTACTTTATTTGTACCCATGGGTAGATTTGTTTTGCAGTCGAGGTGATTGCTTTGGCATTACAGCAAGACATACATTGAACATATTAGATAGGTACTTGATCGAGCTTACAGACAGGACAAAAAGACAGAAAGTGGACAAGCCTTTCATTCATCTTTTAATATAACAGTATTTTTTGAATTGTAATGTCATGACCTTTTATGTTTATGCTAACTGAGGCCTGAGTCTGAGACCTTGGGTTGTTTATAACTTGTTACAGCATTACATGGTCTAACCCTTGTCGGGATATCCACCCCTGGAAAAATGAGTGACATGGTGGGATTTTTCTCACTTATGAATGACCTCTTTCACTGTAGAATGATGGACTTCAGCTTGTTTGGAATGAGCTTGGCCTCATTCCCAGATTGATTGGCAGCAGCAATTTCTTCTCTAAACTCAGTGCTGTTGTCTTTATATTAATCAAACCAGCAACTGTAAAACTTCTGGTCAGTGCTGATGATCATCACATAAAACACATTTGTGAGAACTATGAAGACACTGGAGAACATGAAAATGTTACAATCCAGGATCTTCATTTTTCTTAAATTTAATGGCATCCCTGACAGAAGAGGAACTTGCAAGTTCTGTTTTTTACTCTGTACAGAGTAGTACGTAGCAGGGCATGTGATTGAATCAGGCTGACCCTGACCCTAATAACCCTGACCATACAACAACAATTCTTAGAGTAATGTCTTCTTCCAGTAAGTGTCCTGGTGGTTTGTTGGTAACGGTGATTAGAAATGAAAGGTTAAGGTTAGATTTAAGGTTTGACCTTAGGCCTTTGCTTGACACTGATCTCATTGATTAATTTGGTCAATGTAGAAATTAGAGGTTAAACCACAAGGTTAGAAACTGGATGGTGCTATTGTCAGTTTATTTATTTGTCTATTTATTTGTTTCTCTCTTGAAGAGCTGAACATGTTCTAATGATGACCTTTACTTAATATGTAGTTAATTTATGAGTTATGAATTGTACTGAATTTGTCAGTTTAACTGATTTTTTTTTAAATGCTCAATTAAATTATAGTTCATGAATTTGTAAAAATAAACATTCTTAAGCTAAGCTTCTTTGGGGGTTTATTACTTGTACCAGTTTTCCCAATTATTTTTCCATATAAAATAATCATCCATAAAAATTACCTTCAGTTATGTAATTTTGAAAGGCATAAAGTATAATATTCTTGCTGAAGGAACTTCAAGTGCCCCCCCCCCCCCACACACACACACACACACACACACACAACTTAAAGGCTTAAATGGTTATGTGCTTTGATAATATTAAATCCAGATGAAAATATTGCCTGTGATAGTAAGACTGAATGAAATAATTTGGATGAAAAAAGCGAGTAAGACCATATGAACTGTGATGCATGTGAAGAAATTCTTTAAAAATCCTACAATGTGATTTCTGGATTGTCTTTCTCATTTGTCTCTCATAGTTGAAGTGTACCTCTGATGAAAACTACAGACCTCTCTCATCTTTCTAAGTAGGAGAACTTGCAAAATCAGTGGCTGACTAAATACTTTTTTGCCCCACTGTATATCGAGCCAGTCGAAACCAGTCTCTCAAGCCAATTTACAGAAACCCAACAGAATCCTCCAGGAGCAAACACGTGTGACTGGTGACAGTAGCGAGGAAAAACTTCCTTTTTAACATGTAGAAACCTCACGCAGACCCTGACTCCTGGAGGATGGCCGTCTGCCTTGACCAGTTGGGGTGAAAGAGAGAGAGTAAAGGAGGAGAAAAAGAATAGAGAGAGACTGGGGGAGAGGGGGAGAAGGGGGGAAGTAGGGGGAGACACATGGATGCAGTTGATGCACAGATAACTGAAGTAGAACTGTCAAAAGTAGATCAGCTGGCATTAGTGTAATTATTAAAAACCAGAACAAAGGTCCATAACTGTTAATACTACTACTAAATAACAAGTATTAACAGTGAATGTACTACTACTACAACAACAACAGTTATATAATAGAAACGTCCACCATCTATAGAACTATATGATAAACACTATCACAACTATATGGATAAGTGAGTGATGACAAAGAAAGCAGGAGAGGGGCAGAACCACAGCAGCAGGTCCAGAATTGATCCATGGAAAACCTTTGATTGATCCTGGGAAAACCTGTGAGGTGATAAAGCACAGAGACTTTGGGGAAGAAGTCAAGTCAGTAACAAGTATTCACTGGGGCGTAAAATGAAGAGAAAATTAGGAGAGAAAAGGTCAGGGAGAAGGAGGAGCAGAGAAAAGTTCAGTGTATCCAGATGAGTCTCCCAGCAGTCTAAGCCTATAGCAGCATAACTTAGAGCAACCTGAGCCACTTTAACTATAGGATTCATCAAAAAGGGAAGAAGTCAAGCCTGAAACAAATATTCGCTGTGGAGTAAATAGAAGAGAAAATTAGCAGGGAAAGGTCAGAGAGAAGGAGGAGGAGAGAGGAGGTCAGAGAGGAGGAGTAGCAGAGAAGAGCTCAGTGTATCAAGAGGAGTCTCCTAGCAGTCTAAGCCTATAGCAGCATAACTAAGATCCACTCTAACTATAGGATTCATCAAAAAGGAAAGTTTTTAACTTACTCTTAAACATAGAGATGGTGTCTACCTCCCAAACACTGAATACTGAAAAATTATAATTATCTATGCTTATCCTTGAACCTGTTAACGTGTTCATTTATTGGAAGCTCCAGGGATGAGTCTGGATTCAGATCAGCCTCAAAGTTGACAAAATTTATTTGGATCACAAATAAGATTTACACTCAGCACTGAGGACTCAAAAACAATGAGCGCCAAACATTAGATAAATTGTACATTTATTTTCCCTAAGGGTGGGCTCACCCGTACAAATGGGTTGGTCTTTAACTTAGAATTGTCCAAAAAGGTCAAGCAGATGTGGGGCCACAATGCTAAGTAAACTTATGCGAACAATAAGTGTACTTCGTATCACCTATGTTTGACAACATTATGTGTGTGAATATGTGTGTTTAGACGTTTATCTAGAGGAAGAACAGAACATACTTAACTCTTTTGCAGACAGATGTTTCCTGTCTTAACAAGCTTAACCTACTGACAAAATATTTAAACTAAAACCGAGCACTACATAAATCCTGGTCACAAAGAACTCACTATTAACATTATTGAAATAAAACAGATTAAACAAAAGAATCCTATGTTAAAACAATAACTACTTAATAATAAAACAATTCATCCTAAAAATTCAATATCTAAATATTAAAATTATATTTCAACCCTGACCACTTCCCCTTAACCCTAACACCTGACCCTTAACCCTAACTCTAACTCTAACCTTGACCCTAACATTTAACCCTTACCCAAGGGCTTGTTAGGCAACCAGGTATTAACCCCTGGCCCTGCCTGTCACCTGATCCACACACCACCTATGGTTATGGGTGGGGGTGCACAGGAGCACCCAACTGAGCCCTATGGGAAAAGACCCCATCACCAGACATTCACCTAGGAGCCCCTCCCATGTTACCCTCATCCAGTCGAGGGTACCTGTTCATTTGTCCATTCAACTTTATTTGTATAGCCCAATATCACAACAAGGTTATCTCAAAGGGCTTTACAGAGGCAGTTGGAGTAAACAATAGTCAAATAAACAGCAAGAAAATGAGTAGTGTCCAGGGCATCCCCCATCCTTAGACCCTCCTTCTCGGCAAGGAAAAACTCAAAACCCAGTGGGAAAAGGGAGAAACCTCGGGGAGAACCACAGTGAAGGAGAGATCCACTCCCATGGACGGACAGGCTATAGATGCACCAGGACTGATGGACGTCCATTTGCAGATGTAGTTCTAGTCTGCAAGGATGCAGAAGGGTGGACACATGGGGGGTCCATCCCGCTGGATTAGACAGGCAGGAACGAGGAGGCCCATCCACAGTGGTGAGGCCGAGGACGTCCATCCAGGACAGGTGGGGGAGGGGGTCAGGACACAGGACAGGGCAGGACACAGATGGGTCAGCGCAGATCCTGTCGTCATTGGCTCCCAAGCGGTTACAACTGAAAAAGTAGCCACTCCCCCGGAGGGGAGTGGGGAAAGGGGACACCAGGTGAATATTACTGCACAAACAAAGTTGGCTAAATATTAAAAATATAAGTGCAGACCAGAATGGTACGTAGAACCAGAAACAGGAGATAGGACTCAGTGCCTGTACTTCCCCAGCATTCTTGCTCCTAGGGCAGCTTAGACTGAACTGTGGGTTCAGTCTGGTTTGAACTAGCCTGACCATAAGCTTTTTCAAATAGGAATGTTTTTAGCCTGACCTTAAATGTAGAGACTGTGTCGGCCTCTTTAATGTTAACTGGAAGCTGATTCCATAAAACAGGAGCTTGATAACTAAAGGCTCTAGCTCCTACTGTACTTTTACAGACCCTGGGAACTACCAGTAGACCAGCATTCTGAGAACTAAGGGTTCTTTTGGGATGGTACGGCACCAGAGCATCTCTGAGATAGGGAGGGGCCCATACCATTAATGGTCTTGTATGTGAGGAGGAGGATTTTGAATCTAATTCTAAACTCAATTGGAAGCCAGTGAAGGGCTTGGAGCACAAGGGTGATGTGGTCTCTTCTATTTGTTCCTGTTAGTAGTCTCGCTGCCGCGTTCTGAACCAGTTGAAAACTTTTTAGAGAGCTTTTAGGACATGCTACGAGAAGGGAGTTGCAGTAATCTAATCTAGATGTAACAAACGCATGAACTAATTTTTCTGCATCATTTTTAGATAGAATATTTCTAATTTTGGCTATGTTGTGCAGGTGGAAGAAGGCGGTTCTGCAGGCTTGGTTAATATGTGGTTTAAATGATAGATCTGGGTCAAATAGAACTCCCAGGTTTCTAACTGTGGCGCTGGAGGCTACACCCACATTGTCCAGAGTGACTATCTGGTCAGTTAGGGAGTCTCTCACATTTTTAGGGCCTATTATAATGACCTCTGTTTTTTCAGGGTTAAGTAAAAGATAATTAGCGCTCATCCAGGTTATAATGTCATGAACACAGGAACTTAGTTTATCTACTTGTCTGGTCTGATCAGGTTTAACCGATAAATACAGTTGTGTATTGTCTGCGTAACAGTGAATATTAATGCCATGTTTTCTAATAATGTTACCTAAAGGCAGCATGTATAGTGTAAACAAAATGGGCCCGAGGACCGACCCTTGTGGCACGCCGCAACTAACTCTGGAATATGTTGATGATTGTTGGTTTACATGAACAAACTGGTACCTATTAGGTAAATAGGATTTAAACCAGCAGAGGGCTGCTCCTCTAATGCCTATGTCCCATTCTAATCTCTGCAGTAAGATACTGTGGTCGATAGTGTCAAAAGCTGCACTCAGGTCCAATAAGACCAGGATCGAGACCAAACCATCGTCAGCAGCTAATAACAAGTCATTAGTTACTTTGACTAACGCAGTTTCAGTGCTATGATGAGCACGAAAGCCAGACTGGAAGTGTTCAAATAAACTATTGTCCTGTAAATGCTGACACAGCTGTTTAACTACCACTCTTTCAAGAACTTTTAAGAGGAAGGGTAAGTTAGATATAGGTCTGTAATTGACCAGGATGTCGGGATCTAGAGTAGGTTTTTTCAGAAGTGGTTTAATAACTGCAAATTTAAAAGATTGTGGCACGTAGCCAGTAACTAGTGAGGTATTAATTATAGTTAGAATTGTGTCAATAGTTAGGGGCAGAGTCTCTTTGAAAAGTTTGGTTGGGATTGGGTCTAAGAGGCAGGTCGATGGTTTGGAGGACATAATGATAGATGCTACATCAGCTCCATCTACAGTAGTGAAATTATCTAACATTGTAGGGGGGTTTAGAAGAGATTCTAGGGTAGCAGCCTGTGCTTTGTCAGACCTAATATTTGGAGGTAGTTCATCTATTTTGTTTCTAATAGTTGAGATTTTATGGTTAAAGAATTGTAGGAAGTCATCACAGCTGAGAGTAAGTGGGATAGAGGGTTCTACTGAGCTGTGACTGTTTGTCAGCCTGGCTACAGCCCTGAACAGGAATCTAGGGTTATTCTTGTTTTTCTCGATTAAGGATGAGTAGTATCTAGTTTTAGCCTTACGCAGGGCCTGCTTATAGGCCAATAAGCTGTTTTTCCAGGCACTAAAAGAATGCTCTGAGCTGGAACGGCGCCATAGCCTCTCTAATTTACGTGCTGCTTGTTTAAAGGAACGTGTTTCAGCATTATACCAAGGAGAAGCTGGCCTTGGCTTAACAATCCTCGGATTGAGGGGGGCAACTACATCCAGAGCAGTCTGTAGTGTGAGCATGGCACTATCGACAAACTCATCACATGCAGCAGGACTAGACATGTTCTCTACATAATCAGACAACAGGGAAGGAAATATTGGCTGAATTATCTCTTTATACCTTGAGACAGAACGATCACATAATGTCCTTTTCATCTGAGCTTTAATCACAGATGTAGACTTATCCTCAAGCACAAACTGAAAGGTAATTAAAAAGTGGTCTGAGAGTAAGGGGTTATGGGGGAGGACAACAAGGTCACTAATCTCAATACCATATGTTAAGATCAGATCCAGGGTGTGCTTGTGACGGTGAGTTGGTTTATTTACATTTTGAACAAAGCCAATCCCATCTAGTAGGCCACTAAAAGCTCCACTAAAAGAGTCATTGTCATTATCAACATGAATGTTAAAGTCCCCAACTATTAAAATCCTATCCCAGTTTAACACTACAGTTGATAAAAAGTCAGAGAATTCTGATAAAAACTGTGAGTAAGGACCAGGAGGGCGATAGACCACTACAAATAGAACTGTTCTTTTGTTTTTCCAATTGGGATCAGTAATTGACAGAAATAAACTTTCAAAGGATTGATAAGTGTGATTAGTTTTAGAGTTCAGACCCAAACTAGAGTGTGAAATTACTGCCACTCCTCCACCTCGACCAGTGCTTCTAGCTGTGTGAAAGTTCACATGACTTGGTGGCGTGGATTCACTTAGTCTCACATATTCATTTTGCTGAAGCCAGGTTTCTGTCAGAGCCAAAATATCAATTTTATGGTCACCAATTAAGTCATTTAATATCAGAGATTTGGATGAAATAGACCTAATGTTTAGTAATCCACATTTAATATGTTTATTAGATGTCATTTTAATTTGACTTTTAATTTGACTGCAATCCGGAACTATTTGTATTAAATTATTTGGTCTCACTCCTAAAGTCTCTATAGGGTTAGGTTTTTGAGCCTCTACTACACGAGGAACAGACACAGTCTCTATCTTCTTTCCTAAACACTGGATGTGTGACAGCTCGGGAGGAAGTGAATGATTAACAGAGAAGTGTTTTACACTACAACTCTGCTCCCGGGCCCCCACTCTGAAGTGTCACTTTGGAAGACTAAGGTTAGCGGCCAGATTGCAAGCTAAAAGACAGGCACCGTCCCAAGTGGGATGTATGCCGTCTCTGCGAATGAGCCCGGGCTTTCCCCAGAACACACGCCAATTGTCAATAAAAACAATGTCGTTTTCTGGGCACCATCTAGACAACCAGCGGTTAAATGATGAGAACCTAGAGTACATCTCATCATTGACCAAATTGGGCAGGGGTCCAGAGAATACTACGGTGTCAGCCATCGACCTAGCAAGTTTACACACCGAGGCTACGTTCAATTTAAGAACCTCAGATTGTCTCCACCGGGCGTCGTTACCACCTGCGTGAATAACGATCCGGCGGAACCTAGTCCTACTCTGCTGTAAAAGCCTAAGGTTTCCTTCGATGTCACCGACTCTGGCCCCTGGGTAACACCTGACAGACACTGCTGGGAGCTTCACGTCTCTGACTATGGAGCTGCCAATTACGAGTGTATCCGGTTCAGCCGGTGTGTCGCTGAGGGGATCAAACCTATTACAGACGGGAAGCTGTTGGTGCACTAAGTTTTTGCGTTTGGCACTGCGCTTCCTCCGTACTGTCACAAATCCGTCCCTGGTCTCTCCCGGTTGCACGGGACTCGTTGGGGGGCTAACCACGCTAACATTCCTGCTACTACAAGCACGACCTGCGGTCCCTGCTGCTACCTTGGTATAGCTAGGTTTAGCCTTAGCCTCCAAAGTGCAGAGCCGTGCTTCTAACTCAGAAACCCTGGCCTCCAACCCTGACACTAAACTACACGTCCTACAGCTGCTTCTATCCTCAGTAAAGGAGGCAGGGAGCTCACTATACATACAGCACACTGAGCAGAACAGACGGGAAGAAGGTGAAGGCAGAGGGCTAGCCATAGCTCGGTTAAGCAAGGCTAGCGGAGCTAAAAGGAAAAGTTGTTTTTAATCTATGAACAAACTTTGAACAAATTTTTTTGCTAGGATCAGATGTTATCGTTGGCTCCAGGTGTGTACTGAGCCAACCAGAGACTAAAATTTAACCAAGTATTAAGTTAAATCGTGGAATAAAAACAACTGAAGAGCACTAGGAAAAGAGCGACTGGCGGCAACGCAAAAAGCAAACAATACACTCACCGGACGTGACGGCAGGAATGGAATCACCACTCCCAAATTCACAACGGATTAAGCAGCTGTGATTGGCCAGGTCCATCAGTGTGAACACCATTACTCTTCACTAATTCAGCCGATCTACATCATGTTTGGTATTTAGGTGCAACTTTGGAAGCTCTTGGACGAGTTCTTTGGGTGTTGACTTTGATCTTCATTTTCAAAGTCATTTTGCCATTGTGTTAAATTTGGACAGTCATGCTAATTAACCCTGACCATATTTTCAGGGGAAAAACACCTAAAAAGACATACCCAAAGTAAATGAAGAATTACTTCACAATAATAAGGTTCATATGGATGTTCTTGGTGTCCATGGACATTTAAAGACCTCACAGAATCTATTCCCATTGTCTAAAATATTGTATCTATTACTGTGCCTGAGTAAACTGTAACAAACTAAAAGAGAAATTAGAATTTTTTATCCTTGCCTGTTTTTTCTGGCTGGATTGACGATGATATGCAGAAATTAATTGTTCGTGTCGGATTTTTTTTAGCGTATATTTCACCCCACAAAGATTAAAAATCATGTTTGAACATTAAAGTTTGCACTAAAATACACTTTTGATGTACTTTTATTAACATTAGGGTCTAAACTTTGGGCAGAAGTTGAAAAAAGCATCCATTGTCCTGATTTATTATACTTTTATAGTAGATGAATATTAATATAATTTTTTAGCCCTAATATAATTTTTAGCCCTATCGGCCCACCGGCAGGCTGATAGGGGGGCTAAAGGGGTTAATCTACATTTTTCAGGTCTTTTAGGGTCATTGCATGTTCATGGGGGCAGACAGGAGAAGATAGCATAGATGAGGTGAAGGGATACTGGTAGGAGATTAGGGGGTAACGGGGGTAGATGGGAGGGCAGCCCTCATTGTAAAAAGGGGAGGGGTCAGTAGGAGATTAGGGAGTAATAAGGGTGTAGATTCAGGGTAGCCCACTCTGTTCAAAGAGGAGGGTTCACTACAGTGCTCAGGGTCCTGTTTGTTCTACATCTAGCAGAATTGTACTTTATATGGCCCATCTCCTAGAGCCAATTTACTTTGTAACCAATCATATGAATATTTGCCTCATTCAGTCTCCTGGTTAGGTGTGGGAACCCCTCATGGAGTCAAATGTGAAGGATTGTGATATGACTGTGTTCATGGTAATGGTGACTGTTGGATCATTAGATAGTGCTCTTGTCCAGTCAATGAACAACTCACTAGTGTCCATAGATGATGAACAGGAGGTTCCAATTTACCTTGACATTTCTGTCTCTGTGTCTAGTGTGTTTTCCAGGCTGTTTGGTGAAATATTGTTCAAAGTCTTTTGACTTTGTTGGTGAAGTGACATCCGACATTAAAGCTATACTGCTGTGGCATTTCTCAAAGCACTTAGTAAAAATTTGAACATGAACAACCCGCCTCCCTCAAAAGCCCCGCCCGCTTCCCTCTGCCTGAGCTCTGACGCTCCCCTCCTCTCACTTGATGCACGCGGTGGAAGTGGAGGTAGAGGCAGAGGTCCGGTCCGCTTCGGCGTGTCCGCGGACCCCTCCCTCAGCAATCAGACACATTATCCACCTGCCACGGGCCCGCAGCTCCTGTTTCATCAGTAAACCCTGTATTCATGGTCTGGTCTGTGCAGCACTGGGTCATTGACTTCAGCTGATGAGGTGCCCAGGCGATGGGTGCGCGCACTGTGAACGCGTGGCCTCCATGAATTTTCCGTGGACATTTGAGGTTTCATAGTCCATACATTTATCATCCTACATTGTGTGACACCAACTACATGTATGTGTATGAGTACCGTGGTCATAAAAGCTGACCTTTGTGGAGACCTGTCTGTGGAGTCCAGTACACCAGACTTCTGGACTTTTATCTCCATCCTTCATTCATCAGACTCCTGTTTGTTCCCCTTAGTTTCTGTTTCTGTTAATAAATCAGTTTTTTCCCTTCCACATGTGCATTTGAGTTCTATCCATTCACATCCAAGACAGGAGACTGTGGTCAGTGACAGGAGAAGCAGCGCGAGTGACGTGTCAGATTCAGTGGTACATAAATCGGATGCGGGGACGGTGATAATGGATCAGATGTGGGACAGTGGTAATGGATAATCGACAGGAGGCTCAGCCAGGCTCGGCCAATTGTTTCATTCGGACTGAATAAAATGATTGGTCAGAATTTTACATTTATATTTACATTTATGCATTTGGCAGACGCTTTTTTCCAAAGCGACTTACAGGAGAAAACCAAAAATTAAAATAAATAAATAGAATAAATAATAATAATAATAATAATAATAATAATAATAATAATAATAAAATAAAATAAAATACAAGAATAGATTGAAGACATAAAGCAGCTGTACAATTTAAAAACAGTGTTGTATAGAAGATTAAAAAGCAAAATTTTAGACTAAAAATACAAGAATAGATTAAGACATAAAAACAGCTGTACATTTTAAAACAGTGAAATAAAAATACCAAGTAAAACAACAGAATAACCATAATAATACATTTAAAATGGAATGTTTGAAAGTGCTAGGACAGGAGGTGCTCTCTGAAGAGCTGGGTCTTCAGGAGCTTCTTGAAGACAGGTAGGGACACCCCTGTTCTGGTAGTGCTTGGTAGATTGTTCCACCACCGTGGAATGACCCATGAAAAGAGCCTGGATTCTCTTGTGCAAGGTTTCAGGACCACCAGACAACATTCCCTAGATGAGCGGAGTGGTTGTGGGGCAACATAAGCTTTTATAAGTCCACCAAAGTAGATAGGAGCAGACCCATTGAGAATTTTGTAGGCTAGAATTAATAATTTGAATTTGATGCGGGCAGCTATGGGTAGCCAATGTAACTCAGTGAGTAAGGGGGTGACGTGCCCTTTTAGGTTGATTGAAGACCAAGCACGCTGCCACATTCTGGACCATCTGTAGTGGTTTGACAACACAGGCTGGGAGGCCTGTTAGAAGAGCATTGCAGTAGTCAAGGCGGGAGATAACCATGGTCCGCACCAGGAGCTGGGTGGCCTGTTGGGTTAGGTATGGCCTGATCTTTCTTAAGTTGATCAGAGTGAAACGACATGATCGGGTGACAGAGGCAACGTGATCTGTGAAGGTCAACTGATAATCAATCATGACTCCCAAGTTCCTTGCTACTTTGGTAGGAGCCAGATATAAGGAGTCAAAATGGAAATGCCATGCTGTGTTGTTGGCTTAGCTGGGAAGACCAGCAGTTCAGTTTTGGACAGGTTTAGTTGAAGGTGATGGGCTTTCATCCATGCAGATATGTCAGAGAGACAATCTGAGATTTGCGCTGAGACTGTGGAGTCATCAGATGGGAATGACAGATAGAGCTGGGTATCATCAGTGATATGAGAAACCGTGTGAGTGGATGATCTGACCCAGTGAGGTGGTGTATATGGCAAAAAGGAGGGGCCCCAGCACAGAGCCTTGGGGGACCCCTGTGGCGAGGCTGTGTACTGCAGATGTGTGCCCTAGCCAGGATACTATGAACGACTGACCAGTGAGGTAAAATTGAAACCAAGAGTGTGCATAACCTGTAATGCCCATGTTTAAGAGTATGGATAATAGGATGCTGTGATTGATAGTGTCCAATGCTACTGATAAGTTGAATAAAATGAGTACGGAGGACTGTGCTGCTGCTCTAGCCTCTTTCAAGGCTTCTGTCACAGATAGCAGTGCCGTTTCAGTGGAGTGACCAATTTTAAAGCCTGATTGGTTGATGTCAAGGAGGTTATTTTGGGAGAGGAATTCTGTGACCTGTTTGAAAACTACCCTTTCAATGGTTTTAGAAAGGAATGGGAGGAGTGAGACCGGTCAATAATTCTCCACTTGAGTGGGGGTGAGGGATGGTTTTTTGAGTAGTGGTGTTACCCGTGCTTGTTTGAATGCTGTAAGAAATGTTCCTGATGTCAGTGAAGCACTAATCACATGTGTGATCGGTGCTGTGATAGTAGGGGCTACAGACTGTAAGAGGTTGGATGGAATAGGGTCCAGCAGGCATGTCGTAGGATGGCTAGAGGAAAGGAGTTTTGATACCTCATTCTCTGTGAGAGGGGTAAATGAAGGGAATGACGCAGTTAGGCTTTTGCCTGTTGAGTTAGTGTTACCCATGATCAGGGGAGAGGAGGGAGTGTATGATGGATGATGATGATGATGCGGGTGATGATGAAGGAGGCATGCAGTCTGTGAGTGGATCAGTGAACTGACAACTGAAAATGGACACTTTATTTGTGAAAAATGAGGCAACATTGTCTGCTGTCAGGTTGGTAGTGGGTGGTGGAGGCGGAGGGTTGAGTAGTGTTTTAAAGGTTGAGAACAGTTTCTTGGTGTCAGTGGCAGAGTGAATTTTGTCATTATAGTAAGCCTTCTTCGCAGCAGTAACACTGGATGAGAAGGATGATAATAGTGACTGGAATGTGATCAGGTTGGAAGAGCTTTTTGTTTTGTGCCATTTTCTCTCTGCAGCTCTGAGATTGGTACGCAGCGACCGGAGGGTATCATTGAGCCATGGGTGGGACTGGGAGGATCGAGCGGGTCTGGTGGATAGAGGACACAGGCTATCCAGACAGGAGCTCAGTGTAGAGCACAGACACTCAGTGGCATCATTAACCTCCAGGGAGGAGAATGTGCTGGGCAGAGGGAGAGTGGAGGCTACAAGAGTGGAGAAGTGAGTGGGGGACAGGTTGTGGAGGTTTTTGGCAGAAAGACCATGGGGGAGGGAGCAGAGCGCTTTTCTGGGAGAGACACACTGAACTGAATGAAATAGTGGTCAGACAGGTGTAAAGGTGTGACAGTGAGGTCACCTATGATGCAGTTTCTGATGCAAATGAGATCAAGCTCTTTACCAGCTTTGTGGGTTGGAGGACTGCAAACCTGCTGTAGCTCAAACGAGTATATTAGTGATATGAAATATGAAGAGCTAGGATTGTCTAAGTGGATGTTCATATCACTGAGGACTAGCATGGGGCAGTCATGCTCTGGGATGGAGGAGAGCAAAGTGTCTAGCTCATCTGGAAAATCACCCAGTTGCCCTGGTGGATGATAAATGGCAACTATGTAAAGTTTGAGTGGTGCTGTCACTAGGATGGCATGGTATTCGTAGGAGTTGTATTTGACTGAAGGTAGCAGTTGATTGTATTTCCATTTGATGGAAATTAACAGACCCATTCTACCTCCTCGCCCAGATGGACGAGAGGTGTGGGAGAGGTTGGTAGAAAGAGCGGCTGGGGTTTCATTGTTTTCAGGTTTAATCCAGGTCTCAGTGAGAGCCAGGATGTCCAGTGCTAGTTGGTTAGCATAGGCAGCAATAAAATCTGCTTTGTTCACTGCAGATTGGCAGTTCCATACCCCTACAGAGAAGGACGCACCAGTGACTGAGGTGTATGTTAATGAGCAGAGATTAGCGGTATTACGATGCCTATTAGCAATGTGAAACTCCTTACGTGAACTGGAAATAACAGGAATGGAATAGTGACCAGTGGGGAGATCGTTCCCCAGAGGTGAGCTGGTGTGAGTGAGGGGTGTAACTGTCTTTAGTGAGGGCCTGGGAGAGGAGGAGAGATCAGTTGGGGTGGTATTAATTATCACTACAGGCTTTACAGGAGACTCTGAACGTGGTGGTATTTGATGTGGCCAGCAGGGGGAGCTGGTGGGGGGAACAGTGCTGTGAGCAGTGACATGTGGGATCACCGCAGCAGAAGAGAGAGAGCATAGTCACATAGGTGTTGTTGTTTTAGTCAGGACAGCGTGGTGAATGTTTTGTGCCAAGACCTTGCTGCCTAACCAATGGTGGAGACCATCAGACTTGTAAAAGGAGGAGCGGTTCCAGAACAAATTAAAATTATCAATAAAACTGAAACTAGTCAGAGTACAGGCGGACTGGAGCCAGGTGTTCAGGCTGAGGAGCCTGCTGAAACACCCCACACCACAGGCAAAGGAGGGGAGGGGCCCTGAAATAAAAACAGCCTTCCCGCATCCTTTCAGTTTATCAAAAAGTTTTTTAAAATGAACCTTTGTCACTTCGGACTGTTGGAGAGAAGTATCATTGAAGCCCATGTGAACTATGATACAGATATCGGTGGACGGCAGTGAGACCAGTAGCTCTGGCAGTTCGTGGAGGATGGTGGTGATGGTGGAACCGGGGAAACACTTGGTTATGACATTAAAGAATCAGACATTGCGGATGATGGAGTCCCCAAGGATAGCGGTGGTCGGAAGGAAAAGTGGTCTAGGAGATGGTGTTGTGGACGAGGGAGCACTGGACCCTCCAGGTGGATACTCCACGGATGGACCGTTGGAGTGACAGCGAACTGCCTCCTGGAGAAGCCAACGCTGGGCAGAGGAGCGGGGACCCTGAATTGGAGGCTTCACAGGGGGGACCGGTGTCACGACCGTCACCGGTGACTAGCTCAGAGGCACCCAAGATGTCACCAGGAGTCTGTTCTGGGACCGAGACAGGTGGGATGAGGAGCACACCAGCTGCGGCAGGTGGAGCCGGAGCGTCCTCCATGGACAGGACACCGAAGTGGTTTGATGTGCTGATGATCAGCAGTGATGAGACTTTGCTCGTGTTCTTTTTGTGGCCACGAATCACCACTTCACACCAGGGTGTTGAACATGAGGGGACGAGGACAGGCAGAGGATGGATCCCATAACACCGGATCATCATAGGGGGCTTTGGGCTTCTCTGCACTTTTCAGAAAGAGGCTGGACAGTCTGGGAAGGCGGCTGGAGAAACCAGAGAGCTGTGCGTCTTTCTCCGCTAGTTCTGTGGAGAGGCACAGTACATCCTCTTTGAGATCCGCAATTGTCTTATAAGCCTTTAAGCAGGCTTTTGTGGGCTTGGTTGAGCAGACTGTCTCTGGGTGATGTGGCTGCAGCCATGGAGGTAGCAGTGAAATCCCAGGGGTAGAGGGCAGGAACCGGTCAGTGACAGCCACAGGTAGGTCTCCACTTCCAGGTGTAGCTTAGCTTCTAGGCTAACAACAGTCCTGTCAGCTTGCACCAAAGCCACTCAATGTACGTTAAAAGTCCAGAACGGGTTGAACATAGGTGCCGAAATAGCCACAGGAGGTTAATCTATGCACTGGTGGACCACCCTGCCAATAAGGCAAGGATAAAATATTAAATAAAAAGTATTTTCCTAAAAAGACAGCGCTACCTTGATGTTGGTTAGGGTCGATGGTGCTGTATAGCTAAAAACACGGTGACAAAAATTCTAACAATTGGTCACTCCGATTATTAGGTTAAACCACTAAGGTTAAAAGACAGTTAAAAAAGTTAGGTTTGAATCGTTAGAAGACCCGATTAAGGCAAAGCACTACATCGAGACTAATCTGCACCCACGGGAGATGGAGGGAGAGTGACAGTTAATTCACAGGACCATAACAGGTATCACACGCTGCGTGTTAACTAGGGTTGGGCATCATTTGAATTTGAATGATTCTGATTCCGATTCCAATTCCACATTTTGATTCCGGTTCCTAACAATTCCCAATTCCGATTCTTTTAAGAGGCAGGGTCAAAAATGTTTACATATTTTAAATGAGCTAGCTAACCAGAGGTCTTTCTGGTTGAAATACTGTGGATTTCTCCATGAATTTTAATCTATGAACTTTTTACTTTTTATTAACTTTACTATAAATTTCTCACAGGGCTGTTTACAACTGGTATATCAAATCTATGACCTGGAATATAAATATGATACATTTTCTTTTCACAGGGGTAAATGTTTCACAAGAGTGCTTTATTTATGAAAACTTTAGAAAATTCATGAAAAACACATATCCTCCTGAGTGTCTGATCCACAGTTCAGAATCAGAAACAGTTCTTGTTAAGGAAAATGAGCATATCTGCCTTCTCAGGCAGTATGCATGAACGTTGTAGACAGATAGTGTCTCCTGCAGTGGAGAACACACGTTCACTGGGTGTAGAAGAAGCTTGAACGCATAAATATGATAAAGCGAGATCTGATAGCAAAGGACAAGTCTTTCGTTGGTTCCACCACCATGCAGCAGGGTCCTCGGACATGATGGTCGGTGGAATTTCCTGGTATATCTGAAGCTCTCTCTCCACTTGTTTCTTGATGGACATGGAGCTCTGCTGTGACACTATGTTCTGTGCCTCTTCCCCAGCGAACAGCTCTTCCAGTGGAGTCTTCCTGGACAGTTTGTAGGGAGGTGGCTGCTAAAAAAACAAAAAGGTTAATCAGTATTATCAATAAGAAAGGAAAACATCCATTAAAGGCAAATGATCATTAAATGATCATTATTTGAGAACCTATATAATATCAGCTATCGTACACTTACACACTCCTCTTACTCATTCTCCTTCTCTGCCTCATTCTCAGGCCTTTTCTCAGACTGCATGGTGTCTCCATCAGCTCCACAGTCTTCCTCTGTTGACTACAAAGAACATAACTAGCATTTAGATATTAAATTTTAATAGTTGAAAAGGATAGTTGTGCATGAATGACATTTCACCAGTTCAATCAGCTTCCTCTGGATCTGGTCCCAGATAGTGTCATCATCCAACTTATTTTTAAAGCGTGGATCCAACACTGGCCATTTGGAGAAAGTTCCTGATCTCATCATTCTGCAAAACACATATTCTTTAAATGTTTTAAGAAGCCACAGGAATAAATATATTTCTATTCTTCACCAATTTCTTTACAGCTGCCTGCCTCACTCACTTACCTGGTAGCGCTTAGTTAGGTTTGCCCAAATCTGTTTTTTAAGGTTGGATACAAACACTGTGTCTCCCTCTTTCACAGTCAGATGTGCATCGAGCTTTTGGAGAATGGGTAGTATCTGTCCGCATGTGGGGCTCTTTTCTGAAGACACGCATAGTGTTGACGTGTAGAGAACTTTCATGACATTGACGAAGTCTTCAGCTCTCCGAAAATCCTCCTGTCAGCAGAGCAAGCCTGTATGAAAAAGAATTAAGAACACAGATTGCTGTTAGAAATATTCTCTTGTTTTCAAACAAGACACCTAACATATGCACTCCCTACATTAGCACATAGTCTGTCATAGTAACAGCTCTTTGTAGTAAGTCAAGACAATCAATTCACTGTCAGTGAATCACTGATGCAGTGTATTCACTCTTATACTGTTCTTTGAATTCATATTTTGAGGGTATTGGTATTTTAGTGTCTAAGATCATCTATCTATCGCTACCTGTCCCTTTCCATATTTTTTCTTAGCCGCTGATCCAAGCTGGCTGCTTGAATTGCAGGGTACTGCTCTGTGAATCTCTCCAGCATTAGATACAGAGAGTTCCATCGTGTTCTTACATCAAGGATGAGTGAGTGTCGGGGCAGCTCTGACAAAAACAATAACATTAATTTTAAGTCATTCAGCAGACAGACAAATTGGACTCAAAAACTATGAAGTACTACTCCACAGAGCTCAAAAATAAAAATAAAATCAGAAATAAAAAGTCATTACGTTAATGTCATTGCACGACGGATAAATAAAGTGAACTTTGAGTGCCTTACGTAGAAGTTCTTGCTTCTCTTGGAGAACTGCCTTTGCCATCAAGCACCTCTTCATCCACACAACAATGGTTCGGATCTTGGCCACCCACTGACTCACTGAATTTAGAGAGTACAGACTATGTGCTGCTAGATTAAGTGTATGGGCAAAACAGCACATTTTCACAAATTGCAGGTGCTTAACAGCCACGTCCATATTGGCAGCATTATCTGCAGTGATTGCTACAATTTATCAGAAATGCCAAACTCTGACAGAATGTTACTGATTTCCTCTGCCACAACACAACCGGTCTGTGCTTTGTACACAGCTTTTGTTTTTAGCACTTTTTGCTGCATTTTGCCATCCACTATATAGTGTGCTGTGATGGTGAGGTAATGGTCCTGTGTGATGCTACTCCAGTCATCACATGTGAGTGCAACAGAGCAGACGTCACTGAGCTCTGTAATTACATTGGACTTCTCGACCTTGTACCAAAACGGGATTAATTTATTTGATAAGTACTCCCTGGAAGGAGGTGTGTACTTGGGGTTTAGGGTTTTCACCATGTCCCTGCAAACATAAAAAAAAACACATAATGTCACTGTTACTATAACCTTAGCTCAGTATTAATTAGCTTAGCTCCATCGTTATTGCTTAACTAACCTAAATGTTGGTGATTCCACATTTGAAAATGGGTGCAGGTTTTTCACAATGTATGCGGTAACCTTTCTGTGGTACTCTTCCACTTGTTGCACTGACATCTTTCCTTGGCCGCTATGGTGAACGAAGTAGGCATAGCACATCGCGGAGTATTGCTAACTGCCTGGCTACTGTTAGCAATCTCAGGGCATTGGTCTATGAAAAAATACATGGGCTAACGTTAGCTGGGTATTTGAGTGGCCACACCGTTTTGCGTTGAGTATAACTTGTTAGCTGCCTCAATGTTGATGTAGTTGAGACTGTTTTATTTACCGGATTTGGGCTGGAGTTTGGTGCTAGTCTGAGGGTCGGAGCCGGAGGAAGATGCAGCGAATGAAGAGGCAGCGGAAGAAGGCCAGCGCAGTGTGTCAAAAATGGGGCACTCTGATATTTGCACACCATGAATCCGAAGGTGTTTTATCATATTGGGCGTGCACCCTCCTTTACAAGATATTATCGTTTTACAAATGTTACACTCTGCAGATTGGTCACTATTTTTTTTACAAGTGAAGCCACACTTTTGACCGCCGCCAAGCAGTGTCCATGGTTTCACGGTAAAATACTTCCGGCGGATTCTTCTTCGTTGGTGTTCAGCGGCTTTTTCTTCAGGTCGGTGGACTGGGTATCGAAACTAGGAATCGAAATTTAAAAATTTGAACGATTCCGGGACAATCAGAAAGTTAGTCCCGGTTCCAATTGATGCTCGATGCTCGATGCCCAACCCTAGTGTTAACATTGCAGTTGTTTGCACATGCGGATTTACATATTGACATCACCACACTGCAGTTGGATATATTTTATGTTTGGACTATGGACAAGGTTAAGTGACATTTTTCAGCCATCTGAAGTTCCATGATGAACAATTATTTACTACAATATGTGAAGGGTTTAAGTAGACACCACGTGGCCGGGAGGTCAACTTATTTAAATACGTTAATAATATTTGTTTTTCTTCTTCTCTACCATGTTATTGTAAGTGTTTAATCCTCAGTCCCAGTACTATAACCTCAGCAGTACTTTTTTCTTTACCTTTCAATGTTTTTTTGTTTGTTTGTTTGTTTTGTTTAATTCCCTTACCACCACCATTAATTCTATTTGATTTTACTTTTTTTCTTGTGGGGATATCTTCCAACTGTACGTGTTAAGAATCTTATCAACATGTGACCAAATAAGTTCCAGCATACATGCAGCATAATAGTATGGAGAGGAAAGTCCTTTTATACTATGTTCTGCCTTTGCAGAGTTCATGTTAGAGTTCAAGTTAGTGTAGATGTGTTATATGCTTAGGAGAGAGAGGAGAGTTTTTAGGGCAGTCTCAGGTTTACAGAAGACCAGCCCAGGAGTCACGGATGGTAAGGGGTTTATCTATGTCTACCTGTTTGTCTTTGTCAGTTTCCTTTTGGTTTTCTTTGTGGTTTATGGTTCGACTCACACATGCACTGAAGTACTCAGATATAGCCAACATGTAAGACTGGTTCTTCACAAACTGTTTCACTATGATTGTGGATAATGTAAATAATCAATGAGGAGCAATTTCATTCATAAGCTGGAACGTCAAAGGGCTGAATAATTTGGTTAAACAAAGTAAAAATATTTAGTCATTTGAAATTATTAAAACCTGATGTAATATTACTACAGGAGACACATTTAAATATTAATTCTCAAAAAAGGCTAAGTTGCAAGTGGATTGGACAAATATATCATTCATGTTTCAACTTTGAAGCCAGGGGAACAGCAATTCTAATTAGAAAGGGGATTTGATTTGAACACTGAGGTAATATCAGATGCTAACGGCAGATAAGTTATTGTAGTGGGCACACTATTTAATAAACCATTAATATTGGCTAACATCTATGGACCGAACTGGGACAAAGCACAATTATTTCTTAATTTTTTTTCAACTCTTCCGGACCTTAATTCCTACAAACTAATTCTAGGTGGAGACTTTAACTGCGTCCTTCATGCCCAGCTAGACAGGTCAGGTGTAAGGTCAAACAACACTCTGTCGTCAGCTGCAGTGGCTATTAATTCCTTCCTTCACTCTTATGGCCTATCGGACCCCTGGCGTATAAAAAATCCAACTACGAAGCAAATCTTCTTATTCTCCCCCATTCATCATAATTACTCAAGGATTGATTATTTCATTGTCGATAACCAGCTAATTCCTTTAATTTCCAACAGTACATATCACAGTATAGTAATATCAGATCATAGCCCAGTGCAGATGGATCTCATTTTTCCAGACAATGTAGCACCCCAACGCACTTGGCGGCTAGACCCTCAGTTACTGTTATGTAAAAATTTTAGAACATTTCTCAATAATCAGATTGACTTCTTTTTGGAAATTAATGACACTCAGGATGTATCAACGGGAGTTCTGTGGGAGACTATGAAAGCCTTCATTAGGGGCCAAGTTATCTCTTATGTGGCATATAGGGACAAGGAGTGTTCCAAACAACTTAAAGAGCTCGCTGAGAAAATTGCAGATACTGACAGGCGCTATGCTCTTTCATGTACACCAGATCTTTTTAAAGATAAACTACTGTTGCAAAGTGAATTTAATACACTTATGACATGGAAAGCCAAAAAAAAAAAATCTTTAAATCCAGACACGTATATTATGAACATGGAGATAAAGCGGGGAGGCTCCTTGCACTTCAGCTAAAACAGTCAGCTGAACAAATGATCCCAGGAATTGATACAGGTGCTGATTCGATATCTCACAACCCCTGAGTCATTAATGACCAGTTCAAACAATTTTATTCCACTCTATATAAGTCAGAGGTAGATGGTAACACATCTGAGATCTATTCATTTCTTGATTCGCTGGATAGCCCAAGGCTCTCTCCAGATGCTCACTCATCTTTAGAGCAACCACTGTCACTTGAGGAAATAGCAAATGCCATCAGGTCATCTCAAACAGGAAGGGCACCAGGTCCAGATGGATTCCCCATAGAGTTTTACAAGGAATTCTCTTCAAAACTCACACCCATCCTTAAGTCAGTCTATGATGAATCAGTGGAAAATTACCACAAACACTTACCCAGGCCACAATTTCAGTTTTACAAAAAAAGATAAGGATCCTGTACAGTGTAGCTCATACAGGCCGATAAGTCTTGTGTGCTGTGATTATAAACTTTTAACTAAAACCCTTGCACAACGATTAGATCCAATTATTCCCACCATTATTAATGGGGACCAAACAGGTTTCATTCCTGGACGGCAATCATTTTTTAATGTGAGAAGACTATTTAATGTGTTATTTTCCCCCCATTCAACAGTACAACCTGAAGTTATCCTAAGCCTTGATGCTGAAAAGGCATTTGATAGAATCGAATGGACCTATCTTTTTGCAGCTTTAGAAAAATTTGGAGTGGGGCCCACTTTCTGTAAGTGGATCAGAGTCCTATATTCAACACCTATGGCTGCAGTCAGGACAAACGGCTTGATCTCAGAATATTTATCACTCCACAGAGGTACAAGGCAGGGTTGCTGTCTGTCGCCCTTCCTGTTTGACATTGCGATCGAACCACTGGCAATTGCTATTAGATCAGATAGCAGGATTAAGAGCCCATATCCAGGGGTGAAACAAACCATAAAACTTTGCTTTATGCCGATGATCTGCTTTTGCAAATATCAGACCCAGTTGAGAGTGTGCCCTATGTTCTGCACTGGCTGCAAAAGTTCAGTAGCATCTCAGGGTACAAAGGTAATTTGTCAAAATCTTTATTATTTCCATTGAATAATCTGGCTAAACAGATCACTTACGAAAATTTGCCTTTTAAAATCGAAAATGACAAATTTACTTATCTGGGAATAGAAATAGCAGGTTCAATTAAGGCTATTTTCCAATATAATTACAGGTGTATTTTAGACCATACCAAAACTGATTTGGATAGGTGGTCGAAACTTCCACTCTCACTGGCAGGACGGATAAATGCAGTGAAGATGACTGTAATGCCCAGATTTCTTTATTTATTTCAAATGATTCCTATTTTTCTTCCCAAATCCTATTTTGCTCAATTGGATCGCTTTATCTCTTCGTTCATATGGAATAAAAAACCTGCATGTATAAAGAAGGCAAGCCTGGAAAAAGTTAAATCTGATGGTGGTTTGGGTTTACCTAATTTTTTGTTTTACTATTGGGCAACTAATATTGTTAAGCTGACATATTGGATCACCATGTTTGCAGACAAGGAGGGTCCCATCTGGGCAGATATGGAACTGCGAGCTACACTCCTAGTTTCCCCAATTTCATACTTAACTGCCCCTCTTCCACTAAACATCAAAGCACCTGATCTGAACTCAAATTTAGTGGTCCAAAATTCGATTAGGATTTGGGGTCAATTCAGAAAACATTTTAATTTGACAAATATATGTGGCTTTTCTGTTCAATGTTTTATCATCTTTTTGCACCATCTCAAATGGATCAGGTATTTTCAATTTGGCACAGAAGTGGCTTAGTCTTTTTTCAGGATCTCTTCACTGATGACAGCTTTGCATCATTTAATTTTCTATGTGAAGATCATAATTTACCAAAGTCTCATTACTTTAGATATCTGCAGGTTCGGAGTTTTGCCTCTAAATTTTTTCCAGGGTATCCATCTCCACCTTTTAAAGACCTACTGTACTTAGTCCTTAATGTAAATCCACTCAATAAAAGAGCAATATCAAAAATATTTGCATTAATCCTGAACAGCTGTCCTCAAATGTGGGACAAAATCAAAGCAGCATGGGAAGGAGAAGTTGGAGAAATAATACCAGAAGACACCAGGAAAAATGCCATACAGCATATATATACATCTCTCTGAATCAGACATGGTTTGATTCAGTTTAATGTTGTCCACAGGTTGCACTATTCTAATGACAGACTGTCTAAATTATACCCTAATATAGCACCAAACTGTCCTAGATGTCAATATTCCCCTGTTTCTTTGGGGCACATGTTTTGGTCATGCCCATCTTTGTATAGTTTCTGGTCTTCAATCTTCCAATCACTTTCAGCGATACCCGGCAAAACACTGCAACCTGACCCTTTGGTAGGTATCTTCAGTGTAGTTAGTGATGAGCTAAACTTGTCCCATCTCCACAAAAATGCAGTTGCCTTTGCATTGTTGCATGACCTCCGTCTGATATTACTGAATTGGAAGGGGAAGAAACCTCCTGCCTATATTCATTGGATTAGAGAGGCGATGTTGGGATTGGACCTAGAAAAAATTAGGTATACAGTCTGCGGGTTGGAGGATAAATATGATAGAACCTGGTCACAGTTCATAATTCATATCAAGAACCTGCCTTTTGCCTGATTCCTTGTTTTTATTTAAGGCATTTTTCTTTCTTCTTCACTCTTCTACTGCCATCCTAGTCTTCTCAATGCCCACAATCTGACTGCTGGGAATTTTTTTTTTTTTCTTATGCAAGGGATATGACCGGAATGTTGGTGATATGACCGGAATGATCAACGTAAATTGGTTTGAGTCTTTTTATTTTTTTTTAAATTTATTTATGTATTTATTTTTGGTGTTCTGTTTGTCTGTGCGTTTATATGGATGTATTTGTGGGGATGCCACCTGGATGGGTGGGGAGGGGGGGGACAAGTTCAAGAATTGCGTAAGATATGCCTTAAAGATGTAATTGTGATGGAAAAATGATAAAGTTGTAAAAAAAAAAGTTAGGTTTGAGTAAAAAAAAAACATTAAAGGGTGTTGTGGCTTCCTAAAACATTCCTTTTAGCCGCTGAGAGTATGAGGTTGGGTCCTGTGTCTCGTAGATTTGTGACGCGCAAGGAGGCTATGGTAAGAGATAATGCTGAGATCCAAAGTTGCGTTTTATAAATTTATTAACAGAGCGCACAGAGCTATGAGAGTGTATATAGGATGGATGGATGGAATAATGCAAGAACGGACAAAAAATGAGAAATGAATTAATGCAGGGCGGTCAACAAAAAATACAGCTACCCAGCCCTGACTCTCTCTCATCTGTGCTACAGGTGAGTGTGCGCCTTTACACACACACTTCCATGCCATGTGCACGCCCACACCCACGTGAACCACCGCCTCTGCAACACACACACACTCAAGCACCTCATCTTCAGCCTGTATGTCTCATACAGAGGGTAAAAAATAAGTAGTTTAAAACGCTGTGTTTCTGGAGGTAGGCAAGCTGGTGGTTTGACAGCATGTGCATTTAGCAGGCATGAATTTTATCAGAAATATAAGCAATATATGAGAATTACACATTTTTGAGTTTCAATATCTGGTGGATGTCTTTTGCAATTTAGTTTGACACACGCTTATTAGGAGCATTTTGAGATGACAAAAGAAAAGTGTAAAAATGCCACATCATACGGTATAGCTATAAAACCAGTTTGATTGCTGTAGATTACCAGTGGCAGGTAAAATTACATCACTTCTTATTTCTATGACAAATTCAGTGTAATAGTCCTTCAAATTACTTTGATATTCTATTTTGAGTGTTAATTTCTTTCTATATGGATTGTGGTTCTGTAAATTATTTGTTTATGTTACCATTAATTTAAAGACAACTAAAGTTCTTTACTAAACCTGTAGAGAAAATATTTACTATGAGTTCTGACCCACATGAAAACCCTGAATGCTTTACAAGTCACATTTATGACAGATATTCAGTTTTACCTACTTTGTCAGAATGGTCTTGGAGGTATTTTCAAACCTCTATAGCATCATAGTGCACAAGTCATTGACAGTTTGGAAGAGTTTGTCTTCAGGTTGAGCATCAAGTTTATGGGAATATAACAACAATGATCGAAAGTATGAGTCTGCAGTCTGCTTTCTCTCCCATTTCCCCCTTTTTAGGATTGCTTTCAGTCTGTTTTGTTTGCAGTATTCTGCTTCTTCATGTACTGTTTGGACCTGATGCTGTTATTTCATTCACATGAAATGGCATTTTAAAGTTTATTCTGCAGAAACACAATGACAAAAAAAAAAAAAAAAAAAAAAAACATTAATACGTAAGCTGCTGTTTGAGTTCAGTCTGGAAGATGTTACAACAATAAATTGTGTGTGAATTAGAGTGAGGATGGTAAGAATCAGGATGGGAACGGTAAAATGTCAAACACTAAATTAAGCTGCAGAAGCAAAATGGAAGGCATTCTCTTGTGGACTCAGAGAATGTAAAGGCCTGCCAAGTTGGAACAGTAGGAGGATGATTAACCCACATTTTCCATCCTGGCCTGGGTTCCAAACTCTAATTTGTTTAACATACATTTTCTTGTATGTTGCATGATGGAAAATGTTCCCATTATAACTGTGTTGTATGTTGGGCAGTGCCTTATATTCTCATTTCTACGCTTTAATGACAGTCAAATATGAGCATTTAGTCAGAGGTGTAGTCAGTGGACCAACCATGAAAAAAGCTGCTAGAAATGGTAGTTGGTTGTGGAGGATCTTGGTGACTATGAGGACTTTACTATTTTCATAGTAGATGGGTCACTAAATTCAAAAGTGCAGTGTTCTACTAAAAGTAGGTGGACATGGTCCATTGCCATGGCAACAAAATTTGAGAAATTCAACCTGTTTTCACATACTCTACCAGACTCAGACTGAGAATCAGACCCAGAATCTGACCCAGACTCACACCCAGACCCTGACTCAAACTCAGACTGAGACTCAGACCCAGATTCAAACTCAGACCCAGAACCAGACTCAGACTCAGGGCGTTTTGACACTGGGTATCTGAGTCACTACATTGGACCCCAAAGTCCACTTAATTTTATAAATGTGCGTACTGTACCCGAGTCCAGCTGAGAAGGTAGTCCTGGGTATGGACTGCATGGATTCCAGTACGGAATGTTGCAATCCATACATGAGACCAGAAGTGACCTACTCACCCCTTCGAAAGCGGAAATGACCAAATCACCATGAGACCATAGACGGTGCTCCTGTTGTCTGAAATCACCCTAAGACTCAGACTCAGACCCAGACTCAGTTTATTTTATTTTATTTTATTTTTTTAATTACCCCATCTAGAACCTGTAGTTCCCCACGGGTCAAGGCTCTAGTATGTTTTTTATTTGTTTTGAGGTAAAGCTTTATGCATGAAGTTGGCTGAAATAAATGACATTATTTTTTCTGGGCACATTTTGAGTAGGGTACAGTTTGGAGCCATTCTGGGGCCATAAGGTTTGTATATGAAAACTTAAAATTTGAAACTGAAAATTCAAGTTTTGATATTGAATTATGAAAAGTACAACAATGTATTCGAATTAAAATCAAGTGTATGACAGGGTTTTTTCAGGTTAAATACAATTTTGATTCACTTTGGTAATTCTTTTGAATAAATTATTAATTTAGATTTTTCACTTTCATATATATTTCATAGGGGTGTGGCAATACATCGATTATTAGATTCAGTGCGATGTGACACGTGATGATTCGATAACAATTCATAAATGTTCAAAAATGATTATTTTTCATAATTACTAAATGACAGGAACACAATTGCAGTGCACAGCAGGAAAATAAAAGTGGTGCATGCGTATGCCTTAAAGTACGGACCAGGGGGAATACAGTAATAATAATAATAATAATAATGGATTGGATTTATATAGCGCCTTTCTAGACACCCAAAGCGCTTTACATTATTGACCCATTATTCATTCGCACTCACATTCTCCCTCTGGTGGTAGTAAACTACATCTGTAGCCACAGCTGCCCTGGGGCAGACTGACAAAGTAAAACCAATTCTAACTGTTTGGCTAGGGTTGGTAGTGTTGTAATATTAGTTTTAGGGTTAGTAGTCTTAGTGTTAGGGTTAGTGTTGTAGAATTAGTGTTAGGGTTAGTAGTGTTGTAGGGTTAGTGTTGTAGTGTTAGGGTTAATAGTGTTGTAGTGTTAGTGTTGTATCAATCAATCAATCAAATTTTATTTATATAGCGCCAAATCATAACAAAAGTTATCTCATGATACTTTACATATCGAGCCAGTCGAAACCAGTCTCTCAAGCCAATTTACAGAAACCCAACAGAATCCTCCAGGAGCAGACACTTGGGATTGGTGACAGTAGCGAGGAAAAACTTCCTTTTAACAGGCAGAAACCTCGAGCAGACCCTGACTCCTGGAGGATGGCTGTCTGCCATGACCAGTTGGGTTTAGAGATAGAGGGTAAAGGAGGAGAAAAAGACAGATCGATAGAGCTAGAGAGAGACTGGGGGAGAGGGGGAAGTAGGGGGAGACACAAGGATGCAGTTGATGCACAGATAACTGAACTAGAACTGTGAAACGTAGATCAGCTGGTGTAAGCATAATTACTAGAAACCAGAACAAAGGTCCATGACTGTTAATACTACTACTACAAATACAAATACAAGTACTAACAGTGGATATACTATTATTACAACAGTTAGTACAAATAATAGAAACCTCCACCATCTATGGAACTATATAATAAACACTATCATAACTATATGGATAAGTGAGTGATGACAATGAAGGCAGGAGAGAGGCAGGACCACAGAAGCAGGTCCAGAGATGATCCTTGGAAAACGTGTGATGATCCTGGGAGAACCTGTGAAGCGATAAAGCACAGAGACTTTGGGGAAGAAGTCAAGTCAGTAACAAGTATTCACTGGGGCGTAAAATGAAGAGAAAATTAGGAGAGAAAAGGTCAGGGAGAAGGAGGAGCAGAGAAAAGTTCAGTGTATCCAGATGAGTCTCCCAGCTGTCTAAGCCTATAGCAGCATAACTTAGAGCAACCTGAGCCACCTTAACTATAGGATTCATCAAAAAGGAATGTTTTTAACCTACTCTTAAATATAGAGAGGGTGTCTCCCTCTCAGACTGAGAGGTGGTTCCACAATTGTGGAGCTTGATAGTTGAAGGCTCGGGCCCCCATCCTACTTTTGGAGATTCTAGGGACCACCAGTAAGCCTGCATGTTGACAGCGTAGTGTTCTAGATGGATTGTATGGAACTAAAAGCTCTTTCAGATAAGTAGGTGCCTGGCCATAAAGGGCTTTGTAAGTGAGGAGAAGTATTTTGAAGTCTTTCCTTACTTTTACAGGGAGCCAGTGCAGAGAAGCCAACACAGGAGGAATATGGTCTCCAATACTGGTTCTAGTCAGTACACGGGCAGCAGCATTTTGGATTAGTTGAAGGGTCTTTAAGGACTTCTTGGGACAGCCTGAGAGAAGTGACTTAGAGTAATCTAGTCTGGATGTAATAAAAGCATGGACTAATTTTTCTGCATTGTTCTGTGTTAAAATATGTCTAATTTTAGTAATATTATGCGGATGAAAGAAAGCAGTTCTAGAAATCTGTTTTATGTGAGAGATAAACAATAGATCCTGATTGAAAATAACACCTAGATTCCTCACAGTGGTTTTGGGATCCAGGGCAACACCATCCATGGTGACTACTTTGCTGGACACTGCATCCCTAACGGTTTTTGGGCCAAACACAATGACTTCAGTTTTGTTTGAGTTTAACAGCAGAAAGTTGTTGGTCATCCAATCTGTAATATCTTTAAGGCACTCCTGTAGTTTGGCTAGCTGATTGGCTTCATCAGGTTTAATGGATAAATATAATTGGGTATCATCAGCGTAGCAATGAAAATTGATGGAATGTTTTTTTTATTAAGTTACCTAAAAGAAGCATGTATAGGATAAACAGTATTGGTCCAAGAACTGAGCCTTGAAGTACTCCATCACTAACTGTAGTGCACTGAGAGTATTCATTATTAATGTTAACAAAGTGAGAACGATCCGTTAGATAGGATTTGAACCACATTAATGCCGATCCTTTGATACCAATTGATTGCTCCAAACATTGCGGAAGGATGTGATGGCTGACAGTGTCCAAAGCCGCACTAAGGTCTAATAAAACCAGTATAGAAACCAGAGCCTTATCTGAAGCAGTTAGAAGGTCATTGGTAACTTTGAGCAGTGCTGTTTCTGTTCTATGATGTTCCCTAAAACCTGAGTGGAAGTTCTCAAATAAACTGGTGGATTGAAGGAAATCGCATAACTGCTTGGCTACTATTTTCTCCAGAATCTTAGATATGAATGGAAGGTTCGATATGGGTCTATGTAGGGCTGTACGATTCTGGCAAAAATATGAATCACGATTCTTTTGCTTAGAACTGAGACCACGATTCTCTGGCACGATTTTTTTCACAAAATGTTTATTGCACCGCTGTCAAGGAAAATGGGTTCTTTTATCTCTGATTCGCATCTTTCGTATCACTCTGCTAGTAGTCCGGTCACTTATGCAGTGTTTGCTGTGAAATTGATCTGTTGGTGTGGCAGTTCAGCTGAGGGGGGTTGCACGTGTGTGCATTTCTGCCAGTTACCCACACGCATGCATTGGTTTCCATCCTACTTATACAATGGGGATACGGGGCAGTGCGGTCCGTGCCCCCCGCAGAAGTGAAAGTGAAACTTTATGTTAATTTGCCTTTTCCCTACCCTCCTGTCCTGGCCTATTATATATTATACATATGTATAATACATGACAGTGATAATTTTTTTGTATGAAATGTTTGGTGTGGCAGCATGGATAAGCCTTACCAGCGGAAACGCTGCACTTATGGTCCCGGTTGCTAAGCAACGTCAGCTGATCTGTGAAAGTCTGCAGTGCAAAAAAACTTCCCAGCCGGCACAATGGAATATTTTTAATATAACATTTTTAGAGAGGGCAAGACTTTTGATTCTTGGTTAAAGGCCCAGTTATCCTCACCGGCAAAGAAAAGAAAAGGACAATAAGAACAGCAGCATAGAAGTTAGAGAGGTGAAAATGAAAACACACTTGGATCTGGACAACAGAAATGACTGACATAAGATTAACACCGCCGAATGTGAACCTTAATTGGGCACAAGTTTAGGTGGATGACTGACCACTACCACTGGGGTTTTCATTCATTTTACTGTCTTTACTGCAGACATTCCTCAGCTGTAATTCACTTTCTTCACTCAACTGTAGTCGACAGCAGCAGGCTCATGTGTTGTAAAGATGCTTTACCAGTGGTTGAGGGAAGAGGCAGTGGCAGTTCTGCGTTTTTGGGCATTTATTTGTAATGCAGCCCGTAAAATAAAGTGCTCAAAAATCGTCCGTGTTTAGAAATGAGATTGCATACATGTGTGAATCGAGATCATGATCTTTTGATGATTAATTGTGCAGCCCTAGTCTATAGGTAGCTAAAACTGCAGGGTTGAGACTGGGTTTTTTAAGAAGAGGTTTGATTACAGCTACTTTAAAGGACTGGTACATAGCCTGTTGATAATGACAGGTTAATCGTGTCAAGGAGGTGGCTGCTAAGTAAAGGTAAAGCATCTTTGATGAGCTTTGTTGGAACTGGGTCTAAGAGACAGGTGGACGATTTAGATGAAGAGACTGTTGAAGTTAGCTGACTCATCTCTATGGGAGAAAAGCAATCCATAGAACCAGATGGCTCGGTAGTCAACTTTGTGGTAAGATAAGATAAGATATTCCTTTATTGATCCCACAATGGGGAAATTCACAGTGTTATCAGCAGCATGAAACATACACACAACATGCACATACACGTAAGAGCAGTCATATAAATTTGAATAAAAAAGTGTTTAAAAAGGATAGTGCAAATATGGTTTGGTATGATGTAGTGCAATGGTTAGAATATAAATATATATGTATATATATATATCTATATAAATACAGATTTGAGTATATACAGCATAGATGGGATAGAGGGAGGGTTGTTATTACTCCACATATGTGGTGATCTACTGGGAGCAGGACTGATTGTGAAGTCTGACAGCAGAGGGAAGGAAGGACCTGCGGTATCTCTCCTTTGTGCAGCGTGGGTGAAGAAGCCGGTCACTGATGGTGCTTTCTAGGGCTCTTACAGTCTCATGTAGGGGGTGGGAGACATTGTCCATGATTGATGACAGCTTCGCTGTCATTCTTCTGTCCCCCACCACCTCGACTGGATCGAGACTGCAGCCTATGACTGAACCGGCTTTCTTCACCAGTTTGTTAAGTCTTTTCCTCTCTGCTGCCGTGATGCTGCTGCTCCAGCAGACCACACTGTAGAGGATGGCAGATGCTACTACAGAGTTGTAAAAAGTCCTCAGGAGAGCTTCCTGCACTCCGAAGGACCTCAGTCTCCGCAGTAGATGTAGTCTGCTTTGGCCCTTCCTGAAAAGGGCCTGGGTGTTGGCTGCCCAGTCCAGGTTATGGTTCAGGTGAACACCCAGGTACTTGTAAGAGTCCACTATCTCAATGTCTGTACCCTGGATGTTCACCGGAGAGGGAGGGGAGGCCTTGTGACGGCGAAAGTCCACCACCAGCTCCTTTGTTTTTCCAGGATTAATCTGGAGGCAGTTCCGCTGGCACCAGGCCACAAAGTTCTGGTTCAGTTCTCGGTACTCATTTTCGTCTCCATTGCTGATGAGACCAACAATAGCTGAGTCATCCGAGAACTTTTGCAGGTGGCAGTTTGTTGTATGGTGTGTGAAGTCAGCTGTGTAGATAGTGAACAGGAGAGGGGCCAGGACAGTCCCCTGTGGAGCCCCTGTGCTGCAGACCACAGTGTCAGACTCACAGCCTTTTGTCCTCACAAACTGTGGCCTGTTGGTCAAGAAATCCACGAGCCATGGTGTCAGTTGTTGGCTCACTCCTGCATGGTCCAGTTTGTCCCTCAGCAGAGCTGGCTGAATGGTGTTGAAAGCACTGGAGAAATCATAGAACATGATTCTCACAGTGCTTCCAGGCCTCTCCAGGTGACACAGGGATCTCTGCATGAGGAAGATGACGGCATCCTCAACCCCAATGTTTTGCTGGTAAGCGAACTGCAGTGGGTCTGCAGTTGAGCTCACCAGAGGGCGCAGATGACGGAGGACCAGCCTCTCCAAGGTCTTTGCCAGGTGGGCTGTCAGAGCCACTGGGCGGTAGTCGTTAAAATCCCTGGGGCGAGATGACTTGGGCACCGGTACTACACAGGATGTCTTCCACAGCAGCGGTACCTTCTGCAACCTTAAGCTCAGGTTGAAGATGTGCTCCACAATACCACACAGTTGGCCTGCGCAGGATTTGAGGAGCCGAGAGCTGATGCCATCTGGACCGCATGCCTTCTTGACCTTGAGCCTGGCCAATTCTCTCTCTACCTGTGCTGTGGAGAACACCATGCTAGGTGGAGGGGCAGCAGGGTGGGTGGTAGAAGGTGCTATGAGTCGGCTGGGGGGTTGTGGGGGAGCAGCAGGATAGGTGGTTGGGGGGGCAGCAGGGAGGGGGACTGGAGGTTGGGTGGATGTGCTGGGGGGTTGTGGATGAGTAACAGGGAGGAGAAGGGTTGGGGTTGCAGTGAGTGTGCTGAGAAGACTGGGAGAAGCAGCAGGGGAGGTTTCTGGTTACTGGGTCTGAAGGATTTAAGGGTGGACTAGAATTTGTAGAGGAAAAGAGGCCATTAATTTGATCTCTGATGAGCAAGATCTTATTATTGAAAAAGTTCATAAAATCGTTGCTATGGAGGGTAGCAGGAATACTAGGTTCATATGCACTATGGTTCTTTGTCAGTCTGACTACAGTACTGAACAGAAACCTGTGATGGCTCTTGTTTTCCTCTATTAATGAATAATAGGCTGCTCTAGCAGAATGAAGTGTCTTCCTGTATTTATTTAGACTGTCCTGCCAGGCTGAAAGGTGTTCTGTTAATTTAGTAGATCGCCACTTTCTCTCAAATTTTTGGGTATGCTGCTTTAATTGGTGAGTATGAGAACTGAACCAGGGAACACGCTTCCCTTGTTTTATAATCTTATTTTTTAGTGGAGCGATTAGATCTAATATTTTTCACAGAGAGACTGCTGTATTATCAACAAACTCATCAATTTGAGATGGATTAAAATTGACTGATTTGGAGGAGGACTCCGCTGTGTAATTCAGATGTGGGATTAGATTGAGAGCTGCTGGGATTTCCTCCTTAAATTTAGATATAGCATGGTCTGATAAATGTCTAGCACAAACATGTTGGATCATTCATTGGTTTGACACAAATAAAAGATAATGGAGGCAAATTTGTTTGATTACTTAAATTTATAGATACTGACAAATATACCTTGTTTAAAAGTATGAAGTAGCCACAGAGGGAGAAAAAAATCCTGAATGGGGGAAAAAAGACGCATCGAAAATCGCTATAATCGTAATAATTGTTATTGTAGTATCAATCATTATTATTGTGATAATTGTTGATTAATCGAATCATAGCAGCCTGAATTGTAATCAAATTGAATCGTGAGGTGCCTTAGATGGCATACCCCTAATACTTTAATATTTGGGGTTTTATGTTTTTTTCAGTTACATGTTTTAACTCAAGAACTTCCAATTTCCTTGTATCCCTCCAGGCTTTAATAATTGCAGTTACAATCATGTTGTCACCAACAATAGTTTTAATCTTTTTTTGTTCAGATGCAAACAAGAGACCACGCAAGGGATAACCAACCTGTGAGGATTCCCAGTCCAGCCATGTAGATTCATTTTCATTTTTGATCCACCCAGCAATATAATGCAGCTGTGAGGCTGGTACAGCCTAATGCCAGGGACTGATAGGCCGTCTTTTTCTTTAGGCTTTATAAGTCTGGCTAAGCTCGTACGGGGTCTTTTCCTGTTCCAAATAAATGTACTAAATAGTCCGTTCAGTTCTTTAATCACTTTTTTAGGGAGCAAAATTGGGAACATCTGAAATACATACAGAACTTCAGGTAAAATATTCATCTTAAATGCTGACAGGAAGAGGTCTGGCAGACCCAAAGCCACAACAGAATCAGAAGACACGTTTCTGAGAGTCAGCAACTTGCATGATAGGTGACTCACAGGACAACAGCTTCAAGCACAGCTCAATAGTGGTCGTAGTAAGGAAGTCTCAGTTTCAACTGTGAAGAGAAGACTTCCAGTTGCAGGTTTGATCAGTCCCTAACACCTTCTTCCAGTCTTTAGTAGTCCACTGGCAGTGTTTCATGGCCCAGGCAAGCCTCTTTTTCTTATTCTGAAGTCTCAGCAATGGCTTTCTTGCTGCAACTCGACTCATCAAACCTGCAACTGGAAGTCTTTGCTTCATAGATGAAACTGAGACTTGCTTATTGCGACCACTATTGAGCTGTGCTTGTACATTTTTTTTTTTTTTTTTTTACCTCTGGCAGTTCACCGCTTGCCTTTGTACCATTTCAAGCTGTTCGTTGGACTTGAACTGCTTGAATTTCAATACAAAATTGGAAAAATTGGGGTGTTCTAAAACTTTTGACTGGTAGTGTATGTTTAAGTAAAGGTGTAAAATTAGCTGGTGAAGGAATGGAGTTACTGCAATACCTAGATATGTAAAGCCCTGTGGTGTCCATCTGGATGGGCAAGATAACGGGGGTGAGAGATTTGTTTGGTGAAGATCACCTAAAGGAAGTGCTTCTGATTTCAAACAATGAATTTTGTAACCTGAAAAGTGGCTGAAGCAACCAATCAGGTCTAGCACTGCCAGTATTGAGACTTCTGGCTTGGTAAGAAACAGGAGAACATCATAAGCATACAAAGATATTTTATGAGTTTTTTCACAAACTGAGATACCTAAAATAGAGGGGGCCTGCTTGATAGCCTCTGTCAAAGGCTCAATAGCAATTGCGAATAGTAATGGGGACAGAGGGCACCCCTGTCTAGTACCCGACCCAGCCGGAAATAAGGTGATCATAAAAATTCTGGGAAATCTTAGCTACATTTATGTCATTGACCCTGGTGAAATTGACCCTGGTGAAAAGCAAATTTGCAAAATTAAAAAAAAAAAAAAACAAACATTAATTTTCAAAGGGCTGTATCTCGTAAACTGTTACAGATATGATATTGAAATTTTGGATGTGTTTGTTTATCTGGTAGGTGAACAAGTGTGAATTTTTCAGAATTTTCTGAGGGGGTCATGTGGGGACCATTGGTTGAATTGCCATGGAATGACCCTAAATAAATAATGTTTTACAGACATTGCAGTTTCAGATCCTGCTTAAATGTTTGTATTCTATTGTGAAAAGAATACATAGTGTTCAGTCCCTGAATCATCCAACATCAGAACACTATTTTTGTGCATCCCAATAAAAAAAACTAACATTAAGACAGTAAAATGTGTTTTTAGGATGACTGAATTATCCATTATTGAACAAAACAGTGTTATCATTTTCAAAAAATGACATTTATGACCTGCAATATCACAATAATACTTTTGTAGTAAACAAACAACAGAACAAAATACCGATGTGAATATAGAAATAAAAGAGCTGGAAAAACAAAAAAACAAAAATGAACCTACGCCATATCTGCATTTGAATAAATACCTTAAAATATTGATACAATACTTTTTAATATTGATACAGAATCATGAAGTGAAATATCATGATATATTGCGATACCGATATTTTCTTACACCCCTGCACTGTCATTTCACACACTCCCACACATGCACCAAGAAAAAGACAAACTACCCTGGGAATCTGTGGCTTTGTGGCAGTCTCACCATCTAACACCAATAACCAGCAGCATATTGTCCCTTGAGAATCAGCTGGTTCTTATGTCCTCTTTTCCTCATTTTGAGAAAATGGAGTTTGAAAATTTTACCTGTCGGATCTCTGATATTTGGAGAGTTTTCAATCATCTTTTTGTGTGGAATAGTGTTGACTGTGGAAGGTACCCTAAACATATTGTTAACATGTTCTAAATCTCCATAGGCTTAGAGATATAAGAAGTTAAAATTGGACATAGAACTTTCTGATTGAAGGTATGCAAGTTGCCCCTGGTCAACATGTTCTATGTCCAACATAGGACCTGGTGCCTTTACAGGTGTCACTTATGATCGAAATCAGGAAGTTCTATGTCCACCAGAGTTGTTTTTAAAAAAAGTCATGAACAAACAAAGAACGTTTTAGTCAGTGATTACATGTATTTTATACTGATGTCAAAAAATGCAAAGTAAAAAAAAACGTCCTTTGCTAGTGTTTTCCAATCCACATTTATTTAAGGTTGACAACTAAAATGAGTACATCTATCCTTTTTCATTAAAGGTAGAATGGTGAATAAATATGTTAGGACACCTGGAGTACCTGAGTAAATTGTGTTAACTCAGTTTTCATGGCAAACAACCATTTTCCAGCCATACTTCAGTCCTCAAAGGCAGGATAATTAGTTGTGGAATGTAGGCAAATGATGTGTAACACCATGAACAACCTTTTTAAGACTGAGGATTGATGAGTATTGAAAATTCTTCGTACACTCATAGATAAAAGTCGATGAATGAGCCACATTCTCATTTGAACCTGACACCGGACAACACTGCCCACTTGACCAGAATCTATAACATAAAAAATAAAAATGAGAAAAAAGTGTATAAAATGCAAAAATTGCATCAAAATTAAATATACATTCACAGATAAACCGATTATATCAAATCAATGACAAGTCTGTAAATGAGCCAAATTCTCATTTGAACCTGAGGCCGGGACAATATTGGCCACTTGACCAAAATCTAGTATGAAAGAATGAAAGTATGAAAAATAAAACTTATCCAGAAATGCCAAATTTTGCGTTAAAATGCCTCATACACTCAAATATAAAATGACTATCAAATACACAAGTTTATCAATGAGCCACCTTCTCAGACTTGACTCCAGGACAGCCTTGCCCGTCTAAAAATGCCAAATTTGAACACTGAACTACTTTGAACAAACATTAAACAAAACTATTTACATGATAGCCCTGTTCAGACCAATCATTTAAAACTTTTACCAGTATCAAAATGCCTTACTTAGGCATCAACAGCATAAAGTAAACATGTCTCAGTCAATTTGAGACCCTCTCTATGTATTTTCTGAGCATACATCTTTTTTGAGCGAATGTCACATGATCCAGGTATGGCCCCTGATTGGGTCCTCTTGGGCATAGAACTACCTGACTTGAAACGAGCGCCACTCAGGACATAGAACTCAATGTTTCTAGGTGTGAGTGTGTGTAGATGTTTAGCTTGGAGCTAAGAACTTTGGGACATAAATTTAAATGGTTTTAGAATGTCCTGATATGCTTAACTCCATTTCTGCAAAAAGTGGACATAGAACCAGCTGATTCTCAAGGGACGATATGATGATCACAGAGTGGATCTGCTGTGTTGTTTTCATGGACAGGTTTCCATAACATTTCTGATTGTATATTCATGTCAGTGTGTGTGAATGTTTCTGTGACTCACCGCTCTGAGCACTTGTCACGTCTGCCTGTTTTCTTCCTCTCCCACTCTCTTGTTCTGGTGGCAAATGCATTCATTTTCACTGTAGTGAGGGTGTTGGCTGTAAGGTTGTGATTTCTGTCTGTACGTGAGAGAGGCAGAACCCCCCCCCGGTGCATTGACTGTGTTCACTGTGTGGGCTGAAGCCTGTGCACATACGGTTGTGTCCAGGATTAAACCGACCTGGTATGAGTCTGAGGACTGGTTTTACTGCTGTTCTTTTCATAAACTAAGGGCAGAAGTTAGAGGACACAGGTCTGTAAAGTGTCTCCATGTCTTCAGCTGTCATGTTCATTGCACTCCGCTGACTTTTCTCTTAGATTAACTTTCAGTGTTCTTCATTGTGTCCTGTGGGTCATTCCATCCCAAATCAACCAGATTTCAGAAAGTGCTACATTTATGTCATTGACCCCTGGTGAAATTGGGTCAACTGACCAGCTCCATCCAATTTCTGAGAAGTCTCTACTACAAGCATCAACCTGAGCCAGTTCTGGGAAATCTATAATTATTCTATCTGAACCATCATGCAGTTCCACACCCTAGTTCAAATATCTCAAGTATTATCATAACTTGTGCAATAATCAATGCCATTATACTGTTAAAAAATGCCATTTACACCTATATTTGTATACAGTTTGAAGAAAATATAGTCGTGCAGTAAAAAAAAAAAAATTAAAAATAGAACCAGTTCTATCCCAAAGCTGAAATGTTGTGCACAACATCTTGAAACATATATGAAGACATGGTAAAAATTTCAAAATTTTCATTAACTGGCCACATGGTGATTTGGGTGCTCAAATAAGGAGTATTTTTGTTAGAAAAAATGAAATCGACCCATGTATTCATTGCCTCACAGCAACACTTTTCATTGAAATGTAGTCTTTTTGCAGTATATTGTTGCATCTTGACCATAAGAATCCATTAAAAAAAAAAATTAGGTCTCTACATTCATCCATTATGGCACAGTGCAAGCCTGAAGAGAGAGGACATTTTGAAGAATTAGCCTTTTCACCTGATTTCAAGGCCTCATGGACCAAACATGAAGGCATCTACAATTATTTGGATGCAAAATATGGTCTTTTCAGGGGGATTTCACCTCAGACAGTAAGTTTCAGCAGTGTGGCTTAAATACCTAAGAAGATGTAGCGCCTCAAAGTTGGCCGAAAAGCAAATTTGCAAAATTAAAAAAACCCATTAATTTTCAAAGGGCTGTGTCTCCTAAACTATTACAGATATGACATTAAAATTTTGGATGTGTTTGTTTTTCTGGTAGGTGAACAAGTGTGAATTTTTTCAGAATTTTTTGAGGGGGTCATGTAGGGCACTTTCTGAAATCTAGGTGATTTGGGATGGAATGACCCAGTGTGATGGATGGTTCTTTTTCCATTTCTATTGTTTTATAGATATAGTCCAGGTTCAACCCTAAATCAGACAGATTTAATGCCTGCATTTAATTCGACTACATGGTACTTATAAAAGTACTTACACTCATATTTTGATGCCTTGTGAATGAACAGACAGTATTAGGTTAGAATTTTTTTTTTAAATTAAAATTGAAACAAAACAGAAGGTGAAAAACAACAAACAAGGTCCCTTGAGATTAAAAGGGAAATAAACATCTGTGAAAGCTTCGGACCAGTGTGTGGACCAGCTGGTCCAGGACAGCCGGTCTGGAACTCTGTGGTCCTGGTCCCTTTTTCGCTTTCCTACATGAAATGTAATAAAAATGCTAAAATGAATAACAGAACACATGATGACAGATTCCTACTGTTATGATGTGACATGTGAAATGTCTGACCTGGGCTGCTGTAAACGGCCCGCAGGTTCGGAAAAAGAGGCGAGTCCGTCCGGTCCATTTCAGGTGGAAATCGCAATACATAAAGAATAAATCAGTGTTCTGCTCACGACGACAACATGAATACATCCAATTCTCTGATTTAGGTTTAGCGTCAGACTGTTGACCAGTTAGCATTAGGTTAACCCAACTTTGGACTAAACAGCTGGTACCCCTGACTACTGTTACAGCATGGAACGAACTAAACTGTGAATATTTCTGTGATATACGTACCATTGGTTTGTTCGGCAGTTGGATATACTGTGACCCGTTGTAGTCCTTTAGTTTATTTTAATCCTGCATATGTTTCTTCGGCTTTTGTCATATTTCTTTAGGCGTGTGTCTTATATTTGGCTTTTAACTTATATTACAGCTTTTACTTGAACCTCGCTCATTATGTGCTGGCGATTCAAAGTCCGTCTGAATTTCCTCCTCTGCAAAAATGCTTAAAACAGCCTGGACCTCGTCATCTGTCCACTTGTTGTAGCTTCTCTTTTGGTCCATTTTCTGAACTATCAAAATACAAACTTTGTGGAAATTAAATAAAGAATGAATTAAATAGTGGCCAGTGAACAAAATGCGGAAACACTGCCAGTGTAGTCCACCACTCAGTGTTCTCCAGCTCACAGCCACACCCCTAAGAGTTCCTGGTAATCTGAAAAGTACTACCTCCCTACCAGGAACTTCTTCGGGGAAAGTTCGGGGCCAGGGGAAAGTTACTTAACCAGGTAATTTTCGATGCAAATGCACCAGGGCTTTTGAAAGTTCAGGGTAATGCTCAAAGGTCCTGCAAAAGTTCCTGGTTAAAGGGCCTAATGTCCAGGATCTGGGGGATCCACTGCTCAATAAACTTAACTGTGTCGCTGCCCTCCACCTTCTCACATAATCCCAGGATTCTCAGATAGATTTTGCAGAAGTTAAAGCCTTAAATGGCATTAAAAAGTATTAACCCTGTCATGCATGAATTATGAGAACTTTAATCACGATTTTTTTCCTGAGTGTTTTTATCCCTCTTTAGGCATAAAAATAATAATTCTATTGATTTTTGTTAGCCTGTTTTTATGGCGTTACAAAAATGTCCACTCAGCTAGACACCATGCATTTAGTTTTAGAACCAAAGAAACATGTATTTACTGATAAACTGTGTGAAAACTATGAAATAAAAATATTTTTAATGCTGCTAATCTGATATTTTCTCACATTTTAACATACCTGCATGAAGATAATATGCAAAAAAAACCCTGTTAATTACGGTCTAATAACAATTAGCAGTTTTTTTACTCTGAAACATCTTACTGCAGATCAGGTTTATCTAGAACAGCAAGGTTACAGTAATGGTATTAATTGCAGTGTATGGGATGATGCATAAGTGTCCACTGTGTTGGCTGATATGGAACTAAAACAACAAAATCGATGAATATACGAGAACACTTTTGAACAGCTGTCCACTGTAGTGACCAGTGTGCATGAAAGGGTTAAATCTGATGTCCAGAGGGATTAAAAATTTAAATACACTTGATGGTAGAGCTGCAACAAGTCCTCGAGTAAGTCAAGTAAAAAAAAAAAAATCTTGAATCTTTTTTTTTGTTTTGAGTATTTGTTTAATTATTAATTTCCTTAAGGTGCTGGGTACCTGGGACATGCATGTTCCTTCCCCCCTTCGGCACACCCTCTAGGTGAATCTGAGGAATGAGCAGTGGCCCCGGTGAGGAACCAGGTGTTCATCCTCGCAGGTGTCATGGCTGAGGTTGAATATCGGGGGGAGTCACCCTGTCTACTTTTCCACACCCGTACACCTGTCCAAATGCTGCCGGCTTGTCCGTGCTGTGACGCCGCAGCTGGGATGGGGATAGCCAGTCATCTAACCAGATCGTTAGAGCATTGATGGGTTAGAATGGCTTTAGGGACATGGTGGAGTGAAACTTTGACCGGCCTGTCTGTTTGTCCCACATGCTGCTGGTTGCCTGGTTGTAGGAGCGATACAACCCTGCCGGCGGGGGGGGCAAATATGCCCTCATATGCGAGGTCGGTATCGGTCTGGTCCTGGATGGAGCATTTTCCCTGGAGGTTGGTATAATCTACGGTCATCTGGACTGTCTCGTCAGTGAAACAGAAGTTGAAACATCCTTCAGGCTGCTGATCCGGGCTGTAGTATATAAGGTGGATCAGGTACAGAACACTGGCAGTCACCCCGGTGTCCAGAGGAAAACAGCAGAGGGGCGCACAGTATCTCCCTGCTCCTGGAGATTTGTCCAACGCATGAAACTCCTCCATGCTGAAATTTTGCTTCATCATGTCAGGTAGTGATGCAAAGTCAGAAATGCTCATTTCTTCTTAAGTGGCCCTCTTCAGACCCACCTGCAACCGCAGGTTTGGAAAGACATTCAGATTTTGCTTATGTTCATGTGTCTTTGAAGTGCTGGTAAATGGGCTGACAAGAAATAATAACCTCAACTGAAACCAATAGACACAGGAGGGGAAAGACACAAGATGAGAACCAGGACCCCACAAGACCCAGGTCCCCACAAGGAATGGGACACTGGAAACAGATGGGAGACTGGGGAACAGAGACACAGGAAGCGCTGACCAACGGCTCCTGGACCTCCCGGTGCTGCGTACTGTCAGTCATTGCGGAAACACGTGGGGTGCCAGTTTATTCGTCTCTTTTTTTCTCTCCTGTGGCTGCTTCGGGCTGACTTGATACTCTACAGTACGCATGCACATATGTCCTTTGCAATGCAACTGCAGAGAATGCATCCCCCTGCAGCTCGTGCAAAGTGGGGCCCCCCATGGATCGTGGGGTCCTACACACTGTGTGAGTTCTGCGTATAGGGAGGGGAGGCGCTGCCCCTTGGTCAGTGGGTGAATGAGCAGGCTCATTGTCTCTTCCAGTGCCCCTTCGATTTCAGAAAAATAAGGTGTCCAATGTTTTTTGACCCTTTCCCGTGACACGTCACGTTATTCAATGAAGTTGTTAGCGTGTCAACAGGTAGAGACAGGCAGTGATTTTCAGGGTTCAGGTGATGAAAAATACACCTGGCCTCACACCCCCTATGTCAGGGGTGTCCAGTCCTGGTCCTCGAGAGCTACTATCCTACCATGTACAAACTTCTTTAAAATAAATAACGACATGTGATGCGTAGTCTGGCGGGGGGTGGCCCGCCAGCCCTGTAATGCCTGGGGGAAGCACTGTGTGTGTGCATATGTGTGTGTGTATACATATATATCTATATATATATCTATATATCTATCTATCTATATATATACATATATATATATATATATATATATATATATATATATATATGTATGTATGTGTATATATGTATATATATGTATGTATGTGTATATATGTATGTATGTGTATATATGTATGTATGTGTATATATGTATGTATGTGTATATATATATGTATGTGTATATATATATGTATGTATGTATATATATATATATATATATGTATATATATATATATATATATATATATATATATATATATATATGTATATGTACTAGGCCTGTAACGGTACACATACCAAACCAAACCATTTCAGTACGCACCTGTTCAGTTCGATACACAGCTGTACCAAAATGGCACAGTATGTTGAGAAAAGAAAAAGGGATGCGCTCCAACAAAAAAAAAAAAAAAAAAACCCAAAAAACCCCTATGTGTTTTTGACAAATTGTTGTTAGCTGTCCTAAAATAAATAATTTGGTTAATTTTGTTGTCAGTGTTGCTCTTAAGTTTGTTAAAAGAGAATACGAGTTTGCCCTCTTGTTAATGCTGCACTTCATGTGGAATTTTTTTGTTATTTTTATGCAGAATGTGAACTTGACAGAACTGTAATTTGATTTTTGTTGTTTGTTCAAAATGTACCTTTCAGGGAAAAGTGCAATACTAATGTTAAAAATATAATTTAGTAATATTTTATTTATTTTATTTTATATTTGATTTATAACAAAATAATTATATAATTCCTGTTTTTCTATATTCTATTATCTCCAAAAATTGGAGGAAAAAGTTCAAAAATTTATAATAAATGCATTAAAGGCATTTTGAGGGGTTTTCTTTCTTCCCGTCCTGAACTGAAAAAAACATGGCTTTCAAAACCGAAAATGTATCGAACTGAAAATTTTGTGTACATTACAGGCCTATATATATATATATATATATATATATATATATATATATATATATGCTATAGGACGTGGGCATTAAATTTGTTTAAAGTGACATTAAAAAGCATTAAATTAGATTTGCTGATACCTGCAGAAACCCTGCATTACACAGAGTTGATACTCTGTATTAACTTAGGTTGTTAAAAATCAATGATTAATATCAAAAAATAAATGGGTGCGCCGAAGGTCCAGCAGAATGTGGCTACTCAACTGAACATTGCATATTTTGATATTTTTAAACCTCATTGATGTAATCCACTTGCAAATTCATAGTCAATGTCATGGCCCAGCTCTAGGCATGACAAACGGACACCGATAACAAAGTATGCATTAAAGAATAAAGTGATTTATTTACAATGATATAAAGAGAAATGTGCAAACAGTATAAATCGTATTGGATGTGGCATCTGTAGCATCAGTAATGGGGTGAGCGTTGAGGTGAGTGAATGTGATAAGTGTAAGTGTTGTATGGTGTAAAACAAAAGACAAAGGTAACGAAAAGATACAGGTGGTCTGGCACTGGTGTCGGCCTGAGCGAAGGAGAGAGAGAGTCCGGCATTTTGCAGCCGGTATAAATAGGTGTGGCGCGTCGGGCCCAGACGTGCCACGCATGTATGCTGGTCCACCCCTAACTCCACCTGCACACAAACGTTAGGGACAGACAAGCAGCCCACATGACTGGAAGGGAGGGGTCATGACATCAACAAGACCTCCCACAACCAACTAACACACAAAACACAGTCGGCCCACTGACAAATAAACATGTACAAATAAACACAGTATTTAGGGCCGGAGAATTCAGAATGCTGTTGAAGATGGTAGACTATATAGCTTCTGGTGAAGGTGGTAGACTATAAAGCTGCTGTTGAAGTCGATAGACTAGAAAGCTGCCGTTGAAAGTGGCAGACTATAAAAGTGCTGTTGAAGTCAGTAGACTATAAAGCTGCCACTGAAGGTGGTAGACTATAAAGCTGCTGTTGAAGTCAGTAGCCTATAAAGCTGCTGTTGAAGCTGGTAGACTATAAAGCTGCTGATGAAGCTGGTAGCCTATGAAGCTGCTGTTGAAGCTGGTAAACTATAAAGCTGCTGTTGAAGCTGGTAAATTATAAAGCTGGTTTTGAAGCTGGTAGACTATAATATAAAGGACAGAATATCATACACAACCGTCATTTTGAATAGTGTTTTACTTTCAATGTGGCAAATAATATTAGTCATTTGAACACTTAGGGCCTGATTTACTAAAGGTTTGCATGTGTAAAAACGTTTGCAAACTTGACTGTGCACGCAAAAACACGTTGAAGCTTATCTACTTACAGGATGCACCAAGGGTTGCATCTCTCAAATGGGCAAAACAGCTCGCACATGCAGTATGGACATTTCTGCCAGAGCACGCAAAATTATTGGGAGTAGTAGATGCATATATTTATTTAGCATGAGGCATGTGATTTACCAAGCCTGAAACCTGATTGTGGTGGCTGATTTTCTGTCTATACTTAGCACGTCTGAAAGGCAGGTTTTAAGTGGAACACCTTAGCACAAAACTGGCTGCAGTTGTTGTGGCGAGAAGGCAGCATAGACACAACCAAAAGCAACGCAGAGAACGAGTCTTCCATGCTTGTGTCAACATTTTCAGAATGACAGAAGAATCAATAACTGAGACGTATTGCCTACCCAGCTATGCCATTTTAGAACTTCTAGATGAGCTAGGGGATGATTTGGGGCCAGTCACGAGAAGTCATGAATACCTTCTTTGATAAAACTACTTGCACCGTTACATTTTCTTGCGTCTGGATCATTCCAGCACACTGTTGCCATTAGTAGTGGTGTATGCCAGAGCAGTTTTTCCAGTGTACTGTCTCCATGACGACAACCAGTAGCACACGCAAAATCCTCATTTAAATAGGGTGGTCTCCAAGAGTTTGCAACTGTAATCTTTGTTGATCATACGCAGATCATTAGCATGCACATTTCTTAGCGCAGTGGGTTATTGATCTCACCAGTGAGTTACTGATCTCACCAGTGGATTCCGTCATTTTCAGAATGCTCCAAATTGGGGATTTTGCCATTTCTAAAGTTTGTTGTTTTTTTTTATCTGATTAATTTTATTTTTTCTTCCTTTCTTGACAGCCTCCATCACTTGACACATCTTTGTCAAATCGAGAATCATGAAATGGTTTATCCTTTCTCATGCTGGTGGAGATTGTTGTTACCAAAGTAAACATTAAATTAATTAATAAATTCTTAACTCTACACTCCTTTCATGTATTAAAAAAAACCTCCAACAACAAAATTTAATTTAAAAAAAGGTTTATTATCCTAAAAGTTTAAAATATCTTAAAAACATGACCATGTCACATCACATCTTCCTATACAACACTATCTTATTCACGTGTAAATTTTTTCATTGTATGGGAAGAATTTAGACGGATAGCAAAGCTTAAAACATATAAAGGAATAACTTTCACATTACCATAGTTTATCGATACATTTTCCCCACGTTACTTCAACTGGAGTTTATAAATTAAAAAAAGTAAAGTCACAAAATATTGAGTTATTTTTCAGCCATTGTGAAGTTGAATCACATCACGCAGAACGAGTTTAGATCATTTGTGTCTAAAACCTTACATGGAAATAATATGGAAGTATTTACAGTCTGTTGAAACACAGAATTCATGATGACTGTTCCAATTTGAGTAATAAATGTTTGTCTTAGAAATACATGCTTTGTCCGAAAGACACATTTTAACTGATAAAAATCACTGGTTAATTGTATGACTGAAGCGTGTAGATAAACTCCTTAACATCCCTCCAAATACTTACTGCTGAAAGTACTCAGGCTTGGGTTTACTCGACCAAAAACATTTTATTTCTATGTTCAACCTTTAATCAAGTTGTGATAATAAACTATGATCACACATACAAGGTAAAAACAAAAACAAAAACAAAAAAAAAACTCCATATGTGACTGTAAAAAATACTGAAAATAATTCATATTCATTAAAATAATGACTAATATGAATAAAACTTAAAACATAAAATCATTTTAGGGAACTGAGAAAATATTTTACACATTGCTTCTGAAATGTACAGATTTGTCCTAATTTTAATTATTGGTTTGTGGAAGAAATCTCTCTTAAGACACTGCTTTGGGCTGTAAGAGGGTACAAGGGTATAAGAGCTTCTTCAGGAAATCAGTTATCCATAAAATAATGTGTGCATTAGAACGTAGAGAGAAGAATCTGCACAATAATCCATAGTCCAAACCATCTGTAACTGTATGTGAAATCATGGTCTGACTGAACTCAGAGGTGACCTTTGCCCTTTGTCTGCTTCAGACAAACCTTTCAGCCATAGGAAAGGCATATCTATTTTTGAACAGCAGTGGGAAATGCTGTTCCTACAGTGGATTAACCCTAAATGAGGGAGATGGTGAAGGCAGATGGGTGGAGCCTGGAGAAGACCCAGAAGTATGTGAGGAGTTTTGGATGATTAAAGTGACTTTGCACCATTTAAAGTAGAGAAATGCTTTATATTCAACATCTTTAGTCCAGAATGGTGTCAAGTTGATCTAACATTGCCACAAACTTTAGGTTGTCTGATGTAAAAATACCTTTATGCTCACCAAGGGACCTGCAGTCAAAATCCAAAATGTCACGGTATTAGAAAACAATTCCATTAGCAACAAATGGGCTAAAGTTCCTTTGTGTTCAGCGGTAGCGGCCTATTGGCAGCACCTTCATACAGGTGAAGGTGTCTGCGAACGTAGACAGAACCACAGGATTTCCATCCAGACGCACTTCGTTAAGGCTTGGTCGTAGATAGTAGGTGTCATTGGATCTGCAAAAGGTGTCTTTGTTCACTTCAGTAATGTTATTGTTCTGAGGAAATAAAACATTAAATTATAAAGTTGGTCATTAAGTAACTTCAGTTGTAGCTGTCATCTAAATCAAACCATGAAGAGTGTACAGTTTACAGAGATATATTTTTCAACATTCAAGTAAAAACACCTCAGTGAAATATTTAGACTGACACACACCTGCAGATGAAGGATTCGGACACTTTCAGGTATTTGTGGGATGGCTTCCAGCTGGTTGTCGGCCAGAAACAGGTTGACCAACTTTGTTAGTTTCTGTTGGAACAAATTACGTCATGAAGACAGAAAATCAAACAGATGTCGTTAATTGCTCTGTCACTGTTTTTGCATGTGCACATTCTAGATTCAGAACAATAACTTGTCTACTGGTTATACTTTGTGTTTGTAAATTGTTGTGATATAAAGTCAAAGTAGGAATAGCAAATTTTATACTATGCTTGTACAATTTTTTTTACAAACTTTGTATGCATATGGTGTTAATAATGGTCCAAACTGATGTGACATTGCATTTGTGTGACATGGTTGTACTGTTAATTATCTGTGTTAAGGGGTTGTACTGTTACTGATCTGTGTCAAAGGGTTGTACTGTGACTGATCTGTGTGACAGGGTTCTTGCATGGCATCTTGCAGTTCTTTGTGTTATATGACAGCCCATCTGCTCCTTGACGTCTGTCCTTTGCATCATATATTTCAACTGTTTGTCCGTGTGGTGTAGATCAGTACCTTGAAGGTGTTGGCCTTGACTCCCTTGGTTTTGAGAAGGTTGTGGTTTGCGTTGAATGCTGACAGTTTGGTTGGTAACATGGGCAGTTTGACCAGTCTGTTCTCAGCCAGAGACAGTTCCTCCAGCAGTGTTAGTTTGGAAAAAGCCCCATCTTCAATCTCTGAGATTATGTTGCCTGTCAGATCAATTCTTTTGAGAGTCACTGTCAAGAAAATAAGCATTAGTTACAATTAAATATTGAATTACAGTTTGGGCTCTTCATTCAGTCACAACATAGAATCGACCCATGTGAATGTTATCACAGCCCTCAGTTTCAGGTAAGTTTCAGTCTACCTTTTTCAACTAGAAATAAGCACCTTATTCTTATTCTTATTCTTATTCTTATTCTTATTCTTATTCTTATTCTTATTCTTATAGACCATTTCGATGTTGGTGAACAATGATGATGTACTTTGTGAGTGGGGCCTATCTGGTGGCAGAAAGTGACAGCTGTGTCAACAGTACATGAAAGCCAGAGATAAACAGAGTAATAGAAGATACAGAGGCCTTCTCCAATTATTTTAATGGTCTGTCAACAAGAAACAAGATGTCTTACAAAGATAAGCTGACCATTAGCAGTGGGGTGAGGTTTCCTGATCCATACTCACTGTCGGTTCAGTGGGTCACAGAGCCAACAAAATGGCCAAAGCTACAGTGGTCAGACATCTTTTTATATCTTTTTGAAAAACCCAGCATTTACACAAAAGAAAAGCTCAAGGCATACAAATCCCTTGATGCCTATAACTTTGTTACACCAGACATTTTAAGGGTAGGAATACCATGATAACTCACAAAATTCACAGGAGAAAAATCACAGCCCATGTCACTTTTTATTAGTGAACATCCTGTTTGACTCTTCAGTTTAAGAGCACAAAGAACACATAACAGGTTGTAGTATATAACAAACTTTGTACTTTGTGGTGATGTCCTGGATATTGAATACCAAGATTTGTGTAATAGTTTCCATGTATTGAGAACCGATGTGCTGCCTCGTCAGCAACTGTCAGCAAATGCCAATTAGGACATAAAATACAGTTTTACAAGATGTGGGCGATCATGGATAAGTCAACCAAATCTATATTGACAGCCAGTGGTGTAGTCCAGGTTATACAGCGGTATACGGTGTATACCTACTTATTTTTTAGTCAGCATAGTGTATACCCACTTCTGAATCCCCCTGATGTGCACCGTTCAGTAGTATGTATGAGCCAAATTGCCAATTTTTTCCCCTAGGATGGTGAAGCCATGACCCACCCTACTCTGACTCTAAATGGCTAGTACTCGCTGCCTTCACTGATTAGATTGGTTAACTTTAGGCATGAGGACTGATGAGCCAATCAGAGGAAAAGTAGGGCAGGTCATCCCGAGGAAAATATTGCTAACTATCACTGGCCACCTCTGGAACCAGATTGACAGGTCACTGCACGTTTTGTTGAAAGATGCGCGATTATTGGAAATGTGAATGAGAAAGGCAGAATAAATGTCTTTCAAGTGAGTGGCACATATTGAAAGAACCTACTTTCATGGAATACATAATTCTGAGGTAAGTTTTAAGGTGGTTTCCGAATGAGTCACTGTTTTAAACTACTGGCCATATGACTGCACATTGAGAGGAGAAGAGATTTTGTCACCATTAGTTAAACTGTGTGAGCAGGCTAATGTTATGAAAGGCTAATGTTATCCTATGTTTGCCTCAATTTGAATACATTTCACATTCATGCAGGCTGCTTGTGTAACCAGTAATATCTACAAACTGCTCCTGATCAAGTCAGGATAATTTTATAATAGTGAGTAAATACTACTGATGGATTTTTGGGTAAACTAAACAGAGCAGTCTTATCTGTCGCTGTTTCTAAAACAGGGCTTATTTCTGGACTACTTAAAAAAAGGGAAAAATTGAGAGTATACCCAATTCTCCAGGGACCACTACACCACTGCTGACAGCCACCTGTACTTGCATGGCTGGGTAAGTGTTGTTTAATGTACATACTGATGTGAAATAGACACAGCAGAGCCGAGAATTCTGGATGATTTCATCAGTCCAATCCATCCGTTTAATGGCTTGGAACCATAAGCGTCTGGGCTTTGCCTCAAAGGACATCTTCAGCAATGGTATTTGGTAAAAGTGACGGTTGCTTTTTTTTTAGCATTTCTATTCTGACAACCTAGAGCACCACAAGACATTTTTCCTCCTCTTTTCTCTCTATTCTCTCTGATCTCCCAATTTACCTCTGTTGATATACAGTGTTTTTCTGCCACCAGAGTGCATGGGCAACTGTGGTGACGTAGACTGTGACGTTGACTTTGAAGTGGTCTATTCTTATTCTTATTCTGAGGCACCTTTTTCTTTTGCTGATTCACTGCTAAAGACACAAAATAATAATAATAATAATAATAATAATAATAATAATTAGATTTGGAAGCAGTTATGAACGGGGGCCAAACCTCCCCATGCCACTTGGCCCCCAGGCCCCACGGAAGTCAGCTCTGAAGGGCAATGGGCTTGGGGTGAGCTCGGGGAGGTTTGGCCCCCATTCATAACGGTTTGCAGTTCTAGAAAACCCAGCTCTATCCAGGGAATACATGGATTTAAAGTTTATGATGTGTCATTTAAAATGTGGAAGTTACAGGCAAAAACGTGTTTGCATCCATTATAGCACCACCTACTAAAATACATCTGCAATTTTTGGTATGGAAGATCTGTGTCCTATTCTATAGGGTCCCTATAAATTTCACAGCCCTCAGCATAAGTGTGTTCAGTTGACTGGTTCCTCCTGCTCTCTTCCTAACATTGTAAAAGGAGTACTGCAGGGCTCAGTCTTAGGACCCCTAATATTTACCATTCATATAAACAGGCTGTGTGAAAATCTGACAAATGCGATGTATCACTTTTATGCTGATGACACAGTCATCTATTGCTGCTTCTCATCAATTGCCCAGGCCTTAGAGCTTTTACAAATGCTTTTAATATAGTTCAGGCTTGTCTTGAGGCATTGGAACTGGTTTTAAATCCTGAGAAATTCAAAGTCATGGTGTTTACACATAAATAAGGCATACCAGTGATTACTCGGTCAATAATAACAACCCAAGGCAGTCCAATAGAAATAGTGACCAGTCATGAATATCTTGGTTTTCTGGTAGATAAGGAGCTTTCCTTCCAAATCCACAGCAGAAACCTGGTTTGTATATTTAGGGTGAAAATAGGTTTCTACTCTCAAAATAAACCCTGCTTCTCACTCACTTGTAAATACCTGGTAACAGATACTTTTCTACCAATTTTAGATTATGATGATGTTTTGTATGTGAATGCCTCAGCCAGTCGTTAAACACTGTTTATCATTGTGCACTACTTTTTACTGATTGTAATTGCCTCACCCATCATTGTGAACTATATGCTAAAGCTGAGTGGCTGTATTTGAAATTGCGAAGGTTGACCCATTGGTTAACCTTAACCTACAAAGCTTTTGTAGGTATGGTACTATCGTACCTATCCTCTTTTCTCCAAAGGTCAACCAGTCAATATTCTTTACAGTCTTGTAATGTATATTATTCAAAGGTACCAAAAGTTAGAACTGAATTGGGGAAGCAAGCTTTTAGCTATGCCACCCCCTCTGCCTGGAATCCACTTCAATTGGAGCTGAAAATGCCAGAACTCATGTCATTTCAAGCTTTTTTTTTTCGTCTTACGGACAAGACAGCGAAAGTCAATTGGACAATGCCTGTGTTTTTAAATTGCTGTGACCTCAACAAAATTTTTGCACTTTGTCAATTGCACTTTAAAAAAGTCTAACTTTCCTGTTATTACAATAATATTACTGTTTGTTTTAATTTATTTATTGTTACTACCTGTCTGTCCAACCTGTTTTCTTTGATGGCGTGCGCTGCTGACCTCTTGTCCAGGTCACCCTTGTAAAAGAGATCTTGATCTCAGTGGATTCTATCTGGTTAAATAAAGGTCTAAAAAAAAGAGTTCAGCTATAGTAAATGTTTGTTGTTTATCTTGTCATAAGCTATACCCACATTGGCCAGCCACACCCACCTTCAACATACTGTGGCCCTTCAACGTACCCACCAAATTTTGTAGATATCAGTGTAGCCATTTAAGAGATCTAAATTTCCCATATTTGTGGCGCCCCCTTGGGGTCAACATTTGCCAAATTGGGTTCATACCTTCACAGTCCTATGTCAACCAAGGATCTAAGATTTGGTGTCGATAGCATTTACTTTGACCAAAATATGCAACAACTGGCATTTTGTTTTAGCCCACTACAGAAATTTGTTTAATAATTTGGGCAGTTTTAGACCAAACAAAATTCTTTTGATAACATGGAAATGGGTCTAGGAGAAGAGTGTAAATGCCGAGGTTTATGCAAATTGGACAAAATCCCAAGGAAGAGTTTGACAAAGTGGGTTTTTCAGTTTTCGCAATTTTGCAAAAAGAATTATTGGTGGAAATGGGTGTGGCCTAGCCCAGATGATTCAGCGCTATTCAGGGAATCTGAGGATATGAGGTTTTTGAAGGTGTCATACAGTGTGAGAGTTATAGACCAGAATACATTGGCCTTGGTTATAGCGCCCTCTGCTGTGGGATATGTGTAATTTTTTGCGACTGTGGTACGTGCCGGGGTTTGGATCAACCCTCCAAATAATTACACGGTTTAGCCTGCAGCACCACTGCAAGTGGTGTTAAGGCCCTCGCCCTCCTGCCCGACTGCCTCCCGACGCAACTGCCAAGGCCACCCAACAGTGAGAGGACACCGTATCGTGGGCTTGATCCGACATTCTGGGAGATACACACAGTTTTGTACTTCTGAAAATGAATGCTTCATCACAAGCTCGTCACAGCCACGCCCAACATTTGATCAAAATTACCACTGATAACTTTTGATCACACGTGTGTAGGTGATTTTCACCAAGTTTGGTGCAAATTGGATGAAAACCCTCGTCTGAGATGTAGACAGTATGAGGGGTGTGATTCTGCCAAAAACCCCTTTCATTTCTATGGCACAGTTTTGATGTCATGGCAACACGACTGTAAATAGGGGTGTATTCTCATTGGCTTTTTGGTTCAGTTTAGCATGAGGGATGTGTGTTTGACTACGCCAAAATTTTTTTGTCCCATTCAAAAAAATGTAGGGGGCCCCAGAGAGCCATTTTAAGATCCAACTAACGAGTTACATATCATCATGTTCAGGTTGTCATTCAGCACAAATGTTACATTGGGTCCATATCAATCCGACACTCTCTGTGCGAGATGTACACACTTTTATACTTCTGAAAATGGCCGCTTCGTTGTGAGCTGGTCACAGCCACGCCCAACATTTTATCAAAAATGTAATTGATCACTTTTGATCACACATGTATGTAGGGGATTTTTACCAAGTCTGGTCCAAATTGGATGTTAAACCCTAGGAGGAGATGATGAAAGTATGAGGGGTGGGATTTTATACGTCCACACTTCCACCCAATATGGCCGACTTCCTGTTGAGTTTAGGGCGGGGTCATAATGTGATTTTTTACTTGTATCAGCATAGGCTATGTCTGCACCAAGTTTCATCTTTCTACGTCAATTTTTTTTTTTGGGTGGGTTCCCATTCGCGTAATGTATTTTCATATTTTGAGGGGGTGTGGCCAAGTAATTTTTCAATATTTTGAAAATTCTTCTCCCTAGAAAAATCTGCTTTTACAAAATGTAATTTTCAGTCTGTGTACCATTAGTGTAACACAAAGAGTTTTTCATCAGTTGTGTCCTTGTGGCAAAACCCCATTCATTTGAATGGTACAGTTTTGGTGCTGTCATGGGAACATGATTGTAAGTAGGGGTGTGTCCTCATTGGCTTTTTGGTTTAGTTTGGCAGTTTGGCTTCTAAATAGCACCAAAGATAGACTAAACCCTTTTCAAAAATCTGCTTTTTTTTATAACTATCTTAGTTTTTTTTTTTTTTTTTTAGAAGCCCTTAAAGTTGCGAAGTCTGAAATTGAAATTCAGTTTGGACTTTTGCCCCCACATATTATATATCAATACGTGCACAAAACTCATCAGAAGTCTCCTGTGCAAAAATTTGTGAGATATGATGTACGGTTGTGGATTAATCACAATTTATTTGAGAGGTGTTGTCTCACCAAATTGAACTACTAACTGAATTTAGTTGACTCACGTTTCTCATCTATAGCAGCCATGTGAGATGGAGGTGCACATGCACACAGGGAACAGAATGCTGACAGCTGATTAGCTGAAATCTTCAGGCTCAAACAGAGTGGAAAGGCTTTTTGTTTTGTTAGAAAATCTAGAAACAACTCTTTATAACTCTAACATTTCTAGGGTTTCAGTAATAAATTATAAATGAAAATGTAGGAAAAACTCTTCTTTCAAAGACTGTTGACATTTTAATCTTAACCTGTTTAGTTTTGGATCTACGGGGCCTCCAAGCACAACAGTGGATGGTTTTTCTTTCATTCACTCCAATGTTAAATTTCTCCCACTAACATGTTTGACTACAATCACTGGTTATTCAGTTCAGATTTTTTTCCCAAGTAATACATATCATTACATTTACAAGCCTCTCTATTAGCCTGATGTGCAAGAATTTTTGAGATTGGAGGTATGGTCATGGATTGACGTCAGTTTGTTTGATAGGTGCTTTTGTTGTTAGTTTAACATAAACACATGTCTCTACCACAGGTCGTTAGTGGTGATCAGTTGAAAGTTGAACCATTTCACTAAAACGAAGGATGACTTTAAACCAAATATAGGAAACTCCTTAACCCCACATTAATTGTAACCACCATGTGCCAAGAAGCATGTTAGCATAATAGCCAGATTCAGATTTTGGTCAAAATAACTTATATTTATCAACTCTTGAATTGGCATCTGAGGTAGTTATGTTATTGTATGAAATGGATTGAACAAAGCACAATGATGAGGAACAAACTAATATTTACATAACAGGGCTGGATGGAAATGTGCATCCATTTCAGTTTTTTCTAGCATATTTTCTGAAAATTTGAATAAGATTCACTCTAAGTTTGGATGGAAATATAAGTGTTGTTATAAATAACCATGATTACTTTCAGCTGCTCCAGAGCATATCTTACAGGGACTTTTGTCAGTTTTCTTTTTTATAAAATCCAACCGAACAGAAGTAAATTGTAGGTGATAAATATTCTTTTGATTCCATTTGAATTGTATTACCATTGAAACATGTGATGGTTAATAAATTTCAAATGAATTTTACAAGCCCACAAAGGCTTTAGGTGTGTGTAAAAACGGTTCAGTGGATGGTATCTGTCCTCAAACATGTCACATGTTTCACCTCGTTCTTTGAGACCGAGGAGAAACATTATTGAAGAGGTGAAAATCACACATCTGGTCATGTTCTATTCTATTCTATTCTATTCTATTCTATTCTATTCTATTCCATTCCATTCCATTCCATTCCACTCCATTCCACTCCATTCTATTCTATTCTATTCTATTCTATTCTATTCTATTCTATTCTATTCTATTCTATTCTATTCTATTCTATATTCAGCATCTCTGACCAGGTCAGAGGCAGTCAAAGGTACAAAGAGGAAGGGCCTCTATTACACTGGTCAACAACAAATGTATTGTTTAAGTTTTTTGAGCTGATTTAGGATAATTTTGGTGTGCTGAATCCAAAAATCACATTAATTTTGCTCAATCAGGTCAACTTTCTGAACTATGCTACATATTGGCTTTTTAACATTTTTGCTTACATTTATGGGCATTTTCACATCATATGATACAAAATTCTTTCATGTTTCTTGCAATAAACGAATTCTGAAGATTTTACTTTTGCCAATTTATGATTAATGTTTTTTTTAATATTACAGGTGAATGAAATGGCTTCGACTAGAAGATCTTGCAAAAATAAGCCTGACGTATTCTGCTACATCTGCGGTGAATACACCATTGTACCTAACAGGAATCAAGTCACAAGTTTCATAAAGTGTGCTTACCAATCTTATTTTGGTATTAATTATTATATTTTGTGAGAAGATCAAATTTTTCAAAATCATATTAGCAAAAAAACCTGACCTGATTGAGAAAAACAGATGTCATTTTTGGATTTAGCGGTGCAAAGTGGTCCTAATTCAGTTGAAAAAACCTAGACAACTTGCAAAAAACATTTTTTTGTAACCCAGTGTTATCAGACATGTTATTTCTTCACTACTAATGCTACGTTAATGTTACACTGGTAAATAGTACAAGGTTAACCAGACTCTTGAGTTGATGTGAGACTAATCATGAAAAAAGGTGAACGACACGCACATCCAAAATTAGAGGTGTGCCGGATCCCAAAAAAGTAGAACGTGAGAAAAAATAAAGGAAGGTCCGCACAACCAGTGAGCTCCCAAACCATTTAATCGTGACGTTTCGGGCCAAGGCCCTTCATCAGACTGAGGACAGAAACTTACACAGGTGTTCTATATGTGGCGTCTAATCATAACACGTGACCTGCGTTACACGTCATAACAGAAAAAAAATTATTAAAACTTTTCAAACATATGACCAATTGTAGATGATCAAGAGTCTTACATTTCAGAGTATCCACAAATACAAAATACACAAGTGTTTTATATGCAGTGTCTGATCAAAATAGCACGTGACATGCAATAAACATCATCTTAGAAGATCAGAAAATAACTTGTAAAGCCTAATCATATGTGCAATCAATCATAAATCATGAAGTGTTACAAACGTCTGTAAATATACATGATTTTTAATGATCAAATTGCTTTGCACTCATATTTGTAAATAGATAATCAAATTTCTACAGGTCTACGTAGTTATACTGTCCATCTGAATGTGGTGACAAGCACCACAGCATGTGTGCACGGTTCTTATTAACAAAAATACAAGAACAGATTTACAAGAGCAAAAACAAAAGAAAAATTCTTTTAAAAAAGGTTTATATTGGGCAACGTTGAGATACATCCAAATAGACATCTAAACTGCAGTGTTGGAGTGAGGATATATATACTACATACACTGGAGTGAAGTGGTCTATGTGAAGATTAATTTTAGGAACGTGTGAGAAGTTGTGAAGAGTCTATAAAAATGGTCTAAGATCAAATTCTTCATTAAGGCCTTTAGGGCTAAGTGTGTCTAAGGTGTAAATCCAAAAAGTCTCCCGTTGGAGTAACAAGCGGTTGATATCTCCCCCTCGGCTGGGCACACTGACTTTTTCTATGCCACAGTATTTAAGCATGCTGACATTGTGTTGTGCTTGTGTGAAATGTATGGCCACTGGGTTCTTTGTGTCTTTGTTACGTATGTTTGATCTGTGTTCTGAGATCCTGGTTTTCAAATGCCTACTGGTTTTTCCAATGTAGGCTAGTCCACATGGACATTTTAACATGTAAATTACGTTTCTGGTGTTACAGGTTATTATTCCTTTGATTTTGTAGGATTTGCCAGACCTAGGATGAGTGAAGGTCTGTGTTTTATGTGTAAAATTACACTGAGTGCAGTGGCCGCATCTATAGTTACCATGTGGTATATTTTGTAAAAAATGTGGCTGAGTCAAGGGAGGTAAATAAGCCCGAACCAGCATGTTACTCAAATTAGGTGGTCTTTTGAAAACCACTCGTGGTGGTGCAGAAAAGTCTTTTAGGTTCGGATCTGATTGTATTATGTGCCAGTGTCCAAAATCAACTGTATCATACAATACTCACCCTTGGGCAAAGACTTTATACAGATTATCAATAAACACTGGCACATAATACAATCAGATCTGAACCTAAAAGACTTTTCTGCACCACCACGAGTGGTTTTCAAAAGACCACCTAATTTGAGTAACATGCTGGTTCGGGCTTATTTACCTCCCTTGACTCAGCCACATTTTTTACAAAATATACCACATGGTAACTATAGATGCGGCCACTGCACTCAGTGTAATTTTACACATAAAACACAGACCTTCACTCATCCTAGGTCTGGCAAATCCTACAAAATCAAAGGAATAATAACCTGTAACACCAGAAACGTAATTTACATGTTAAAATGTCCATGTGGACTAGCCTACATTGGAAAAACCAGTAGGCATTTGAAAACCAGGATCTCAGAACACAGATCAAACATACGTAACAAAGACACAAAGAACCCAGTGGCCATACATTTCACACAAGCACAACACAATGTCAGCATGCTTAGATACTGTGGCATAGAAAAAGTCAGTGTGCCCAGCCGAGGGGGAGATATCAACCGCTTGTTACTCCAACGGGAGACTTTTTGGATTTACACCTTAGACACACTTAGCCCTAAAGGCCTTAATGAAGAATTTGATCTTAGACCATTTTATAGACTCTTCACAACTTCTCACACGTTCCTAAAATTAATCTTCACATAGACCACTTCACTCCAGTGTATGTAGTATATATATCCTCACTCCAACACTGCAGTTTAGATGTCTATTTGGATGTATCTCAACGTTGCCCAATATAAACCTTTTTTAAAAGAATTTTTCTTTTGTTTTGCTCTTGTAAATCTGTTCTTGTATTTTTGTTAATAAGAACCGTGCACACATGCTGTGGTGCTTGTCACCACATTCAGATGGACAGTATAACTACGTAGACCTGTAGAAATTTGATTATCTATTTACAAATATGAGTGCAAAGCAATTTGATCATTAAAAATCATGTATATTTACAGACGTTTGTAACACTTCATGATTTATGATTGATTGCACATATGATTAGGCTTTACAAGTTATTTTCTGATCTTCTAAGATGATGTTTATTGCATGTCACGTGCTATTTTGATCGGACACTGCATATAAAACACCTGTGTATTTTGTATTTGTGGATACTCTGAAATGTAAGACTCTTGATCATCTACAATTGGTCATATGTTTGAAAAGTTTTAATAATTTTTTTTCTGTTATGACGTGTAACGCAGGTCACGTGTTATGATTAGACGCCACATATAGAACACCTGTGTAAGTTTCTGTCCTCAGTCTGATGAAGGGCCTTGGCCCGAAACGTCACGATTAAATGGTTTGGGAGCTCACTGGTTGTGCGGACCTTCCTTTGATGTGAGACTAACACAACACTTTTACATTCAGACATCATCAGAAACAGATGAAATTCTTGATTTTAGTTAGGATTTAATCAGATATGTTTCTGTTGTCCACAGGTTCTACCACAAAAATAAATGAATCAGAAAAACACTTTGAATGTAAGAGCACAGAGCAGTGGTTATGTGGAATCAGATGAAAACTTACAAATGTCAGCAAAGTCTTTGGTAGTGATCTTGTTGATTTTGTTGAAACGGGCATAAAGGTAGGCAGTTTCTTTGGGCAGAGTGGGGACCGTGGTCATGTCAGGACTGACCTCCTCACAGTAAACAGATCCAGTCAGACAAACACACAGCAGACATGTTGGCAGATCTAAAACACACACAAACCATCAATGTACAACAGTGGGAAGATCTAAAACACACAAACCATCAATGTACAGTAGTAGGAGGATTTAAAACACATGCACAGATCATCGATGTACAACAGTGGGAAGATCTAAAACACTCAAACCATCAATGCACATCAGTGGATCTAAAACACAAAAACCATCATTGTACAGCAGTGGACAGATCTTAAACACTCAGTTGCCCACTGAGGTCTTTACAGGATCATAACTCACAGAGCCCAAATGTATGCTGAATATCAATTGACAAAATAATGCTGATATTGCATAATTACTAACAGGGCCCTTCTCTTCATATTTGTCTTTCAGTAAAGAGCTAGATTTTGTGCAATAGCATCCATCTTGTACACAGTTCGACAGTTTGGCAGCTCCATGAACAAGATTTCCTTGACTTTTAGTGATCCTAAAGGAACTGCTAACATGGACACTAAATACAGTGATGTGATTGGATGTGTGTTTACATGCACCAAAGCATATAATCCTTTTTGACATGTGCAAAGTGATTCCACATGCTAAGAATAGTCCAACCTGATGGAAACCATTGTAAGCCCTGTGGTTGGTGGCCTTCTTAACTGTTATTACCTCCGCCAGGAGGTATTGTGATCACTTTGCTTTGTGTGTGTGCGTGTTTGTTTGTTTGTTAGCAAGATAACTCAAAAAGTTATGGATGGATTTTCATGAAATTTTCAGGAAATGTTGATACTGGCACAAGGAAGAAATGATTAAATTTTGGTGGTGATCCGAGGTGGGGGTGGGGACAGACCTGTCTTGGTGGAGGTCAGGTCTGCGCTCTCCGAGTGCTTTTCTTGTTAATTTTAGTTTTTGCTTTGGCTGATGGTTCACTTGGTTGTGGATTTATTTGTTTCCAAACACTCAACTAACCACCTCTTTATGTGTATTTGATCCATGGAGAAGGTGAACCATCCTTAAATCTTCTATGGTCTGCAGATATGAAGCTGAAGGCAGCGTGTTAACACTGAAGGTGTAAATGCGGGGTGTAGCTGTGTTTCTCACCTGAGGCATCTCCACCCTCAGTGAGTGGACTGTCATCAGCGGAAGGCAGGGTTTGCTGTAGGAGAAAACATGGGTTGGTCATATACAGTGTCAACCATCATATTGATTAGGGCAAAACATAAATACTGGCTGTGCTAGAAGTGGACCATGTCAGCCCTGGATAGATACAAGCCAAACGATACTAAAACAACTTAGTTAAATATTAACACACCCTTTTAAAGCAAAGCCATTTGAAGCAGACATCTTGCTGATGTCTTTATCCAGTAAAGTAAAACATGGTGATCAGGATTTCACTGTATTTGGCATTGTATGCTTGTTTGTCCCAAGAGCTAGACTCTGCATCCACTGCGCTGCGTCTGTAATATCGCGTGGCAGTCGGGTACAGTACCTCTAGATTGGCAGACCGGGATGGTGGTCCCCCTTTTTAAGAAGGGGGACCAGAGGATGTGCTCAAACTATAGGGGGATCACACTCCTCAGCCTCCCGGGGAAAGTCTATTCCAGGGTACTGGAGAGGAGGATCCGACCGATAGTCGAACCTCGGATCCAGGAGGAACAATGCGGTTTTCGTCCTGGTCGCGGAACACTGGACCAGCTCTATACTCTCCATCGGGTGCTCAAGGGTTCGTGGGAGTTCGCCCAACCAGTCCACATGTGTTTTGTGGATCTGGAGAAGGCGTTCGACCGTGTCCCTCGTGGTATCCTGTGGGAGGTGCTTTGGGAGTATGGGGTCCGGGGCCCTTTGCTAAGGGCAGTCCGGTCCTTGTATGACCGAAGCAGGAGCCTGGTTCGCATTGCCGGCAGTAAGTCAGACCTGTTCCAGGTGCACGTTGGACTCCCGCAGGGCTGCCCTTTGTCACCAGTTCTGTTCATTATTTTTATGGACAGAATTTCTAGGCGCAGCCAGGGGCCGGAGGGGGTCCGGTTTGGGGACCACAGGATTTCATCTCTGCTTTTCGCAGATGACATTGTCCTGTTGGCCTCATCAAACCTGGACCTTCAGCGTGCCCTGGGGTGGTTTGCAGCCGAGGGTGAAGCGAGTGGGATGAGGATCAGCACCTCCAAATCCAAGGCCATGGTTCTCGACCGGAAAAAGGTGGTCTGCCCTCTCCGGGTCGGTGGGGAGTCTTTGCCCCAAGTGGAGGAGTTTAAGTATCTTGGGGTCTTGTTCACGAGTGAGGGAAGGATGGAGCGTGAGATTGACAGACGGATCGGTGCAGTATCTGCAGTGATGCAGTCGCTGTACCGGTCGGTTGTGGTGAAGAAGGAGCTGAGCCGAGAGGCGAAGCTCTCGATTTACCAGTCAATCTACGTTCCTACCCTCACCTATGGTCATGAGTTTTGGGTCATGACTGAAAGGACAAGATCCCGGATACAAGCGGTCGAAATGAGTTTCCCCCGTCGGGTGGCTGGGCGCACCCTTAGGGATAGGGTGAGGAGCTCAGTCACCAGGGAGGAGCTCAGAGTAGAGCCGCTGCTCCTCCGCGTCGAGAGGGGCCAGCTGAGGTGGCTCGGGCATCTGTTTCGGATGCCTCCTGGACGCCTCCCTGGGGAGGTGTTCCGGGCATGTCCCACCGGGAGGAGACCTTGGGGAAGACCCAGGATACGTTGGAGAGACTATGTCTTTCGGCTGGCCTGGGAACGCCTCGGGGTCCCCCCGAAAGAGCTGGAGGAGGTGTCTTGGGAGAGGGAAGTCTGGGCATCCCTGCTTAGACTGTTGCCCCTGCGACCCGGCCCCGGATAAAGCAGAAGAAAATGGATGGATGGATAGATGGATGTTTGTTTGTGTGCATCACTGTTCAAAACCTCTATAATGCCTTTTTAGGTTTTTCTAAGTGGTCTGAGACAAAAACTTGACCACGGTGTTTCTCAGGCTGTGAAACCTTCCCTTGAAGGTAGGAGTCTAACCCTAATAGTTTTACATAGACAGAAGAAGGTTGAAATATGTGGATGACAGCAGTAATTACCAGTCACCATTTCACACTCTACCGCTTTACCCCATGGGTTGACACAGAAGCTTTGAATAGTGTGAAATGTTGTCCTTATGAGAGTCTTTACATCATATCTTTTGATTTGGACTGATAGGAGGTAGTTACAGTCGGAAGGTCTAGAATTTCAAATTCTTATTCTTCATTTCTGATTTTTTTCCTTCATGATTTTGGCCCTTGGAGCCTTAAGTAATAACAAATGCTCAAATGTAATACTGTTCACTCTGTTGATGATTGTCCTGAGTATTAATCGAGTAGAAAAATGTTTCAAATCCTCTTAAAGAAATGGGCCCTTAAAAACCCAATAGACCCTTTACTTGGTCCATTAGAATGACATAATTGACAAAAAGAACAAATGCCTGCAAAAAGGAAAACAAACAATTCTGTGGTGGTCTTTTATTTCCTGGAAGATTTTTAAAAGAAGAGGATTTAATCCTACCAAAAACACTCTAAGTGTAGTTTATCCACAATGGGTTTTTATTTTGACTTTTTTTTTTTTTTGTAAAATTACTAGTTGATACCAAATGAAACATACCCTGAGCTAACAAGCTCTTGCAGCTCCATAAGCAATAGCTGCCAGTGTTTACAGTCAATATATCAAAGTTTGTCATATACTATGTCTCAGTCTTTCAAACCAAGACAACACAGAAGGCCAAGTATTTCATATAGAATCAGCTGCTTACAAAATATATGTATAAGGGCAGAGCATGGAAGCACATACCGTATGATCAGACTGAAGTTTTACTACCCCTCGGCCAACCCTGGCCAGAGGGGTATTGTAATCCTTTTGTCATCTGTCCGGCTGTCTGCCTCAGACTCAGAGTCAGTTTTATTGTAATTTGATCAGTGGTACATTATAGAAGGAAATATAGTTACCCGGGTCTCGGTTTTAGCATAAGAAGATAAAGAATAAAATCTAAAATAGAATTTATCAACGGTAAGTACAGTCGAATAAAACTACCACAAAAAAATACAAACAAAAAAATGAGAATAAATTCTTAAAATGTACAAAATTCACAGTATGTAGCAACAGTACAGTGAAAGTGGAGGTGCATATAGCAGCAGCATGGGCAGCAGCAACAGTGGAATAAAGTGGCAACAGTGACTAAAGTGTCATTGTTCAAGGTGTATGGTAGACAGTCTCTGGGGGCAGTGTGTGGAGCGTGATGTATGGGAGCAGTATATGGGGGATTGAGCAGTTCGGCAGTCTGACTGCATCCAGGTAGAAGCTGTTTTTCAGTCTGGTTGTTTTTGCCCGGATGTAGCGTAGCTTCCTGCCAGAGGGTGAGGGGGGTAAACGTTTGTGTGCAGGGTGGGTGAGGTCATAGAGGATGCAGGTGGCTCTCTCCATGCATCTGGTGTTGTAGATGTACCCTGTGGGTGGTAAGCCGCACCCATGGTCCTGTGCAGACTTAACCACTCTCTGTAGTGCCTACATCTCTGCCACAGAGCAGCCACCATAGCATACTCACTGTATGGTAGGCAGGAGGTCACCACACTCTCCACCACACAGCTGTAGAAGGTCCTGAGGACGTCAACATCTAGTCCTGCTCTCTTCAGCCTCCTCAGGAAGTAGAGGTGCTGGTGGGCCTTCTTTACCATAGCTGTGGTCTGTCCATTTATGCCCATCTTACACTATATTTAGCAGAGGGGTATTAAAAGTGTGCAGCATGTTATGTTTGTTCATTTAGTTGGTTCTGTTTGCAAGTGCCATATTTTATTAATGCTAATGATTCTTACACTGAGTACTTTTACAGTGTGGTGTAGCTTGAACACTACTGCCCTCAGTAACTGGTCAGTACTGCATTTTAGAGCCCGACCGATATGGGAGTTTTGGGGCCGATGCTGATACCGATATTGGGGGCTAAAAAAAAGCCGATATCCAATATATCCACCGATATCCGATATTGGCTGATAACCGATATATTGGCTGATATATGAAATAAGAACACTGATCTACACAGGACATAATCTTATATTAGATAATTGTGGACAGGTGGATAAACAGTTGCATAAATCTTTGTTTATCTCACAAATAGAATTTACACAACTTTCAAATGCAAACTATGCAATCACAAAAATAATCAGAGCAAAAAATATTACTTACCACACAATTATGTTTTCACTCACAAATTTTGATGTGTCTGCCTCACGGCACTACAACTTCTTATGTGAACTATAAGGACTAAACTGAGCATGTGCAGAGTGAATTAGGTGAATCCTAAGTTGTTCCTGATTGGAGCAATAACAAGAGTTACAACTCACCCAGTGTCCCCTACGCTATTAACACCCGGCCTGTTGGCAGAATGAAACTGTGAGGTAGACAGGAAGTGCACGGACATGGATGTGTGTGGGAGGGTGAATACTTCATAAGACGAGGGGGGGGTCCATGATTTTTGGAGTGTGTGTGTGTGTGTGGGTTTAACGGTCCTCGTCAGAACGCGCGGTAGTGGTCCGTGATTTTCGCTGGGGTGGGGGGTTGGAGCGAGAGGGGTAATAAGCAGTCCATCCTTGTCAGAGCAAGCGGGGGGGTGGGGTGTAGCTCCGTGATTATGTGATTGTGTGTGGGGGGGTGATAGCATCATTGTCCGAGCGGGAGTAAAAGTGAAACTAACTCGCTTTAAAGTTCCTCTTATTCTCTGGCCAGCACACACACACAGGAGCAGCAAGCGACAGAATCTCCGTGCAGCAAAAAAAGTTAATATATCGGCTACATCAGCTACATATTGGCCGATGCTGATTAATTGGTGATATGCTATAATCGGCCAATTAATCGGTCAGGCTCTACTGCATTTGTAAATAATTCCAAACTGCATAGGTTACTGAATGCCTTAATAGGTTGTTTGCAGATGGGATCACTGATCACTGTGATAATAATAATAATAATAATAATAATAATAATAATTATTATTATTATTATTATTATTATTATTATTATTATTATTACTGTTGTTGTTATTAGGGGGCCAAGCCCGCGGGGACTGGGGGACGCGTATGCTGGCATACGCGTTCCACAGTTCCAGCGGTGCTGTGGAACCCTATTGTTTTTGTACGGATTTTTATTATTATTCATCAATATTATTCTTTTTAGTCTTCCGTTGATAAAACTGTTACTGCAGCCTAAACCGTACATGGTACGGCAGTGTAATTTGGAGGGTTGGTCCAGACCCCTGCAGGGACCTTAGACGCAAAAATGCGCATATATTCACAAGCAGGGGGCGCTATAATCAAGGACAATGCGTTTTGGTCTATAACTCCCACACCGTATGTCGCACATTCAAAAACCTTATATCCTCGGATTCCCTGAATAGTACTGAATCATGTTAGCTAGGCCACGCCCATTTCCGCCAGACTTTTTTCCCCGCAAAATGGCGAAAACTGAAAAACCTACTTTTTCGAACTCCGATGTGAGAGTTTGTCTGATCTGCATGAATTTTGGCACATACACTCTTCTCATGGGCCTGATCCAAAGTTATTACAATAATTTGTTCTTGGTCGAAAAATGCGCAAATAATTCAAGAACAAATTTCTGTAGCTAGCTAAAAAAAAGCTAACTCGTACATATCTCAGTCAAAGTAAATGCTATCAACACCAGGTCTTAGATCCTTGGTTCTCATGTGACTGTGAGGGTATGAGCTGAATTTGGTGAATGTTGGCCACTAGGGGGCGCTGCAAATATGGAAAATTTATATCTCCTAAATGGCTGCTCCGATTTCTACGAAATTAGGTGGGTATGATGAAGGGCCTTTCCTGAGGCCATATCTCTAAGGTGGGCGTGGCTGAACAATGTGGGCATGGCTTATTACAAGTTAAACAATAAACATTTCCTACAGCTGAACTGTTCTGCTGAGGGCTGTGAAATTTCTTTGGACGCTATAGAATAGGACACAGATCTACCAGAGCAAAAACTGTGGATGTACTCCACTAGGTGGCGCTATAATGGACAAATATGCATTTTTTTTCTCTAACTTCCACATTTTAAATGACACATTCATAAACTTTACATCTTTGTATTCCTTGGATAGAGATGAGTCTCCTGACATAGGCCCCGCCCACTTCCACTGCATATTTTAATTTGTAAGTTGCTACATATCGAAAACACACTTTTTCTAACTCCTACTAGGGTTTAAGCCCCATTGGCTTCAAACTTTGCACATGCAATCTCCAGAGGCTTCTGATCTAAAGTTATTACAATCAGTTTGCTGCTGTAAAAAATGTGCTAGTTATAAACGAACAAATTTTTTTGCTAGCTAAAAAACACATATTGTTGCATATCTTTGACAAAGTATATGCTATCAACATCAAACTTAATATACTTGTTTTAGACGTCAACCAGATGCTCTGTTCCAAATTTGGTACAAATCGGACAATAGGGGGCGCTATAAACAGAGAAATATCAAGTCAGAAAAAAGTTGGTCCGATTCACAGGAAATTTGGTGAGCATGATGGGGGGTCACTCCTGAGACCAGCTGTAAAGTTTGGTAATGATTGGTCAACATGTGTGTAATTTATTACAACAAATCCCAGTCCCACACATTCCTCCTTTTGCATTCCTAATGCATTGGTCCCATTCCAGGGAATCCGGCTCAAACTGTTCCTGCAGCCTAAAGCGTACATGGTAGGCGCTGACATTTGGAGGGTTGGTCCAGACCCCTGCACGGAACTGAGACGCAAACAATTATATATGTCCTTCAGCAGGGGGCGATATAGCCAAGGCATATGCATTTATGTCTATAACTTACACACTGCATATCACACATTCAAAAACCTCATATCCTCAGATTTCCTGAATAGGGTTGAATCACGTGGGAATGGTCAGACAGAGTTGAGGGAGGACTTTTTTTCCAGGAAAATTGTGAAAACTGGAAAACCTACTTTTTCAAACTTCTACTTGGGATTTGGTCCAATCTCCTTGAATCTTGGCGTGTACGCTCTTCTTACAGGCATGAAACTAAGTTATCAAAAGAATTTTGTTCGGTTGAAAAATGTGAAAATTATTGATGAATAAATTTCTGTAGCTAGCTAAAAAGATGTGAACTATTACAAATCTTGGACAAAATAAATGGCATCAACACCAAATAGTAGATACTTGGTTGACATGTGACCTTGAGGGTATAAGCCAAATTTGACGAATGTTAGCCTCCATTGGGCGCTGCAAATTTGTGAAATTTTTATCTCTGAAACGCCTTTACAGATTTCTGTGAAATTTGGTGAGTATGATGTGGGGTCACTCCTGAGACCAGCTGTAAAGTTTAGTAATGATTGGTCAATGTGAGTGTAATCTATTACAACTAATCCCAGTCCCACACATTCCTCCTTCCACTCTACTGGTGCATTTGTCCCATTCCAGTGAATACAGCGGCTCAGACGGTGGAATACTAACTACAACTGTAAACCCTTATGAACGGGGCCCAGCCTCCACCAGCTCAGCCCCAGACCCACGTCCTTCGGGGACGACTTCCGTGGGCTCTGTGGGGCCTGGGGTCCGAGTGGGCGGGGAGGCTTGGCCCCCGTTCATAACTGCTCGCAGTTCTAGTTATTATTGTTATTATTATACATAATAATGCAAGGCGTGACCAGAGCTGATTTTATATAGAGACCACTCTTACAAGCTGTACAAATCTCTATAATCAATATGAGAAACTATAGAGGTTTATCATCAATGGAGAAAAAGTCAAAATTGTGGACACCTACAGATACTTGGGCACAATATTTGAGTCTGATCTCAAATTTGATAAAAACACTGATGCTATTGCAAAAAATGGTCAACGTCTTTACCTGCTGCAGAAATTGAACTCTTTTAATGTATCTAAATTCATTTTATGTCTTTTATCATTATTTTGTTGAATTTTTTAACCTTTTCTTTTATGTGTTGGTTTTATGGGTTGCCAATGAAAGACAAAAAATGCTTTGTCCAGCATCGTCAAAATTTGTGCTATGATCATGTGTGTGCAGATTCCCGATTACACTCTCTGTGGAGCAGGAAGGTGGTCCAGAAAGCAAAGAGCATTACTAGTCACTTGAATCATGTGCTTAAGTAGAGTTTTGCCTTGATGCCCTGTGGGAGGTGCTATCTCGCTCCCAGCAGGAAAACAAACAGATATTCTAATTCTTTTATTCCTTCTGCTATCAGGCTTTTAAATGCTAGTGACAGTGCTTAGTGTGAAGTGTACACTGTTCATGTACATGTGTTGTTTTTTTAGGTTCTAAAATCTATTTTATCTATTTATTGTTACTGTTGCACTTTGTCACTGATGGTGAAACTGCTGCACTTTATGACTGGATCCTTCTACTGCTGATGTTATGTCCTGTATGTTGACCAAGCTATGTGAAATGTGGACTGTGTGTCTCATATCCTGTCTTTTCCTGCGACCCATGTCTGTAAACTGAATTGTCCCTTGGGGATAAATAATGTGTTCTGAATCTGAACCTGAGGCAAGTAATAGTTCATTGAAAAACCACTTAGTTATTTTCATCTGTACAGTATCATGCAAGTACATCTGTGTATATACCTGAGGATTTAAAAAAAGACATCAACTCAGAAGTCTCACTCACTTTTACTACAGAAAAGGGCTTTGTTGCAGTTTTGTGACATATTTCAGTACATATGTTGACCACATCCATGCTGAAGTAAGACGACATTCTTCCAACTTACATTTACGACCTATAATTGTCCGGCTGACAGATACGCTCTCTTTATTTTTAAGTCACTGAAATAAATCTGTGAAAACTCTAAAACTGTCTCTTACATTTTCCCTTGACATTAGTTTACAGAGCATTGATTTGCATTCTGAGAGCGCCTTTTCCTGTGTGTCAGTCATCCTCTTAACCACTTTATCCTCCAGAAGGTTGTGAGGTCAAAGCCTATCCCAGCTATCTATGGGCAAAGGTGGGGGTTCACCCTGGATGCGACTCCAGTTCATCACGGGGCTGACACACACAGAGACAAACAACCAGTCACTCTCACAGTCACACCTATGGGTGATTTAGATTAAACCAATTAACCTATGCATGTGTTTGGTGGAGGAAGCCGGAGTTCCGAGAGAACCCACACAAACATGGGGAGAACATACAAACTCCACACAGAAAGGTTCGTCCCTGTTGGTTGGTGTTGGAAGCAGAACCTTCTTGCTGTGAGGTGACAGTGCTAACCACTGCACCACCGTGCCTTTTCCTGTGTGTGTTTCCTTTTATTTTTCCTTAGGAGAACATGAAGAACCAAGTTGACCTAAAATGAACACTGAGTTAACTGATCTACAGTGGCCCATAGGGGCAATAGCCCAAAAAATTATCTACTATAAGAAAAAAAAGAGATTGTGATTTATTTTAAAAGAAGTATCTGAAAAATAAATGTATTTGTTAAATAAAAATAAACATGTATGAAAAGAAACAACCTCCTAAAAAGACAACAACTTCTAATAAAAATATATTTGTACAAAGAAACAAAATTAACTTGTGTGATTTTTTTTTAAAAATAATCTCCTCAAATAAAATCGACTTCTACAAAAAAGTGTCTCAAAATGAAATAGAGCAACATCAAAAATTTTTAGTCAGTGTGAGGTTTTAAAATGTGTTGCCCCAAAATAAATATCCAAATAAAAAAGACAGTTGCTTATTTTAGAAATACATTTATCAAAAAAAGTGTTTGAAAATATAAAACTTCATATGCCTAAAAAGAAAGCCCCTACACTTTTTAAATAAGGTTCATCAAAAAAAAGAAAGCAAGAAAAAAGAAGAAACAACAATCCATCTTTTAAATTAAAGGGGGCACTGTTCACCCAAAAGGTCTCTTGCTTTAAAATTAAGGCTACCACAAAAAATAAAGGCATGGGCTGATAATTTTTAAGGCCTTTAGCTAATGTGGCTAATGCTAAGGAAGTGACGTCAACGCAACAATGACGTTATCTAACTCTTCCAATTGTCACAGGAAGCTCCACTTCTCCTCTACTCAAAATAAAATAATTTTAGAGCTTCCTGCAGTTAATATTCATCAAATTAACATTAAATGTCAGGCAGTTGAACAATTCAACACTGTAATCACACAATTACTTACTCACACTAGTAGGTCACAAAGTTGCAGTCAACTTTTCGCGTTAGCATTAGCTTGGCAACAAACTTTGACAGAGTACACACAAGGGCCGTTTACCAATGAAGACTAACCCCAACCATAACCTAACCCTAACCTTAACCCTTTAACATTCACACCTAACCTTAAGCAGACAGGGGAACCTTGTTGAATCGTTTAACTGCTTTGCAAACTATATTAATGTATACATTTTTAAAATAACTTTATTTTTACAACATTAACATCCACTTCCTGTGGGTTTGGTGAGAGTGTGAGTGTGGTCTTTGCATTGACATCACTTCCTTAACATTAGCCATATTCACTGAAGGCCTTAAAAATTTTCAGCCTATGATTTTATTTTTTGTGGTGGCCTTATTTTTAAAGCAAGAGACCTTTCGGGTAAACAGTGCCCCCTTTAATTGAAAAGGTGGATTGGTGTTTTTTTTTTTTTCTTTTTTTTTGATGAACCTAATTTAAAAAGTGAAGGGGTTTTCTTTTTAGGCATATGAAGTTTGATATTTTCAAACACTTTTTTTTGATAAATGTAGTTTTTAAATAAACAATTGTTTTGTTTTTTTTTTAATTTGGATGATATTTATTTTGGGGCAACATATTTTAAAACTTAACACTGAATAAAATGTTTGATGTTGCTCTATTTTATTTTGAGACACTTTTTTTTTTTTTTTTAGTAAAAGTCTTTTATTTGAGGATATATATATATATATATATATATATATATATATATATATTTAATCATACAAGTTTATTTTATTTCTTTGTACAAATGTATTTTTATGACAATTTTTTTTCATATTTTCATTTTCATTTCATTTTTCATATATTTTTATTAGAAGTTGTTGTCTTTTTAGGAGATTGTTTTTTTTCATAGAAGTTTATTTTTATTAAAGAGGTCTATTTATTTTTCAGATACTTCTTTTTAATAAATCACAATCTCTTTTTTTTTATAGTGGATAATTTTTTTTGGGCTGTTGCACCTCTGGGCCACCGTACTGATCATTGTACATTCATAAATTTATCCACTTGTGTTTATGAATCATCTGCCCCGGGTTTTTTGATCCATATATGGTCAGTGTTTCTGTATTTGTCACATTAATTCACATCTTTAACGGCGTTTCACTGGCCCTTAGAGTCATTAATTTATCCAGTCATTATAACAGCGATTAACATCAATGGTGTTAATATTTGTTGCTAAGTTAATTACTGCTGTCATTTGTTTGGAGTTGTTTCTATTTCTTAACTTTTCAGATAATACTTTTCTCTGTTATGTCATCTAAACTATCATAATCTGCCTTTTCCTCAAACTTGTCCACTCTGCTTTTTTTTCTCCCCTCTCTCTAAATTTCATGCATCACCAGAATCACTTGGCTACAAACAAGTTATTCAAGTCAAATATGGGAAATTTAGTAAATATCAAGTTGAAAAGTTTAAAGTGATGCAAAGGTACCATAGGTATTGGCCATAAATGCTGTTTTACAAACATACTGTGTGGAATATGAGGTGAAATGTAAGTGTGTGTTACAGTTGTAGTGGTACGTTGAGATAAAGCCCAACCCCCGATTCTACCAGAGCTGTTAAACTGTGACACTAATGCTGACAAATGAAGTCGTCAGTGCCATCTGTTGGACACACTGTAAACTGTAGAGTCAAAACATCTGTGTTTTTGATCAGGGTATTAGACGGGACCATTCATGTACAAATGTACATTCTAATACAATCTCCAGTGGATTTATGAGCCTGGTGGTGGTTTGGAGCCAAATATCAATCATCAATAACTTATGACTATGCCTCGTTTCTCCTAACAGAGATTAGACTTGAAAAATCAAAGCCGTCATGTTGACAAAATGGAAATGTTTCAGTGTCGAGTGCATTCTTATCCCCTGACCCTATGAATCTGCAAACATTTAGAGACTCTGCTGAATCTAAGCCTCACATCGAAAGGACTGTGGAAGGTTTTCTGCTTACAGGGTTCGAAATACAAACCAAACATTCACCTGTTTTAAATGAAACTGATACTGCTGATCCTGTCACACATTACAACTAAGCCTGATGACAATGAAGAACATGATGATGATCACAACAGTTTTAGTCCCTTTGAGGGGCTGGAACTAATGTGGTTCACAGCCCCTCCCATATTGGAGGGATTGAAGCTTAATGCCTCCCACCAAAAAATGGACAAAAGAGAATTTTCCAGTGAGCATTTTTTTTTTTTATCACTTGGCTTAAATAAGTTTGAAGGCTCTGAAGTCTGTATAAAAAACATCTGGTCCCCCAAATGTTTTTATACAGATTTAAACTGAGGGTACATGTCATATGTTTTACCCTGGTTCTTTGTGAGTCTCTGGTTGGGTTAGGGTTGGGGTTGGTTGTTCATATCCTCCCACTGATGATCAGGGGTTAATGTTGACTAATCCATTAGCTCTTCAAGGGTTAGGGTTGTTTTTTCACATTCTCCCACTGACAACTAGGGGTTAATGTTGGCTGATCCATTAGTTCTTCAGGGCGTTAATGATTGGTAAATCTGAAGGAGACACTGTTCTCCCTTAATGGATCACATTATCTGTGGTGTTGTTTTGATAAGTTTATTCAGTGTCAGAACATTGACTTGTGTCCATAGTTGCATTAGTTTTTGATCTCAGATATTTTTATTGATAATGAACAGTCTGATGGACACGAGTCTCTACATCCAGAACATTTTCCCTAATACCATTGTTATGTCTTTTATCATGTTTTGTCTTGTAGTGTCTTGCACTTTCTGTCATTATCGTATGTCCTACACTTAAGTGCTATTTCTTTTGTCTTTTATATTGTTTTTATGTAGTTTTTATTTCATGTCTTTGAAGTAGTTTGATGTTACTAATTTTTCATCTCTTATGTTGTTGTCTTATGTTGTATGTTGTTGTTGTCTGTTTTGAAAATGTAAGCAGTAGAAAGTATGCCTATTATATTTAAATGTAGAGAGGAAAGGGTAAAGGTTGTTGGAACGTTTTTTGGAGTTTTCAGATACAGATACCTGAAATAAATGCTCATACTTTGATATGTGTTTGGAGAGAACATCAGAAACATACTTTTTTATAAGTGTATTTTAAAAGTCTTACGGTCTGTATTATGAGGATAGTGAATAATGAAAGTGCTCACCCTAGCCCTTCTTGACTTCAGACGGCCAGTGAGGTATCCACTCAGATCATGTCCAAGTCCAGGTCCCTGTAAGAGCTGTGGTTCCTGCTGATTCCCCCCAACTGAGGCTGTGGTCAACCACAGCATAAGAACACCGGTCAACAGCAGAGTCTTCATGTTTCGTCCAACACCAGCTCACCCTAAAGCCTGACTTTGGTTTGGATCAAACCCTGTATTTAAAGGCTGAACCAGGAGCTTCCAGCAGAGTTTATAGAGCAGAACACTTAACCCTTTCCTGACCACCCAGCATCCATTTACTGGAAAGAGACGTTAAAACCAGAGAAAGAAGGAAAAACACACAGAGTCAGACAGACTGAAGTGTCTATGTTTAATGTCATTTAGAGTTAGTGTATATGAGAAAAATGTGAAGGGAAAAGAGCAGACGCAGCATAAAGGCTGAGTGTATTTAGTCCTTAGGAATGTCAATAATGACTGATAATTACAGACCTGTTCTTCATTAGATACAGCTCTTTATGTCAACACACAGATCACAGATTTACATTGTTATGACTGACACATTAGATTAAGCAGGGTTAGGATCAGGGTTAAGGGTTAGGTTCAGGGTTAGGGTTAATGGGTTAAGGTCAGGGTTAGAAACAGGGTTAGGGTTAGTGTGTTAGGGTCAGGTTTAGGAACAGGGTTAGGTTTAGGAACAGGGTTAGGGCTAGTGGGTTAGGGTTAGTTGGTTAGGAACTGGGTTAAGGTTAGTGGGTTAGGAACAGTGTTAGGATTAGTGGGTTAGGGTCAGGGTTAAGGGTTAGGGTACAGGTCAGTGGGTTAGGAACAGGGTTAATGGGTTAGGAACAGGATTAAGGTTAGTGGTTAGGGTTAAGGTAAGGAACAGGGTTAGAGTTAGGGTCAGGTTTAGGGTTAGGGTTAGTGGGTTAGGGATAGGAACAGGTTTCGGTTTAGTGGATTAGGGGTTGGGGTTAGGTTCAAGGTTAGGGTTAGTGGGTTAGGGTCTGGGTAAGGAGTTAGGGTCTGGGTAAGGAGTTAGGGTTAGGGTCTTCCCAAATATGTAAGAGAGTTGTTGTCACTTTTCTTTGTAAGTGTTTAAAACCAGCTGTTGTCTCTAGGATATGAGTTTTCATAATGTTTTAATAATGCATTAGACAGTTCATCCAATTTTAGTAGTTTCAACAATCGCCTTAGTTGTTAAAATTTTTTTCCACATTCATGAAATATGTCTACTTATATCGCTGTTAAAGAAAGGACAAATGACTGACTGTAGGGTTACATCATTTATTGATAGCTGATTGATAGTTGATTAATTCCTGCTGTAATTCTCCAATGAAAGTCATTTATTTCTTTACTTAGTCTGCCAGTGTATGTTCTACTAAATGATTTGAACATACTGTATTTGCAGATAAAGTTTGCTCTAGGTATGAATTAAAACCTTTGTCCCAACACAAAGTACAACCTCAACAAAGTGGCATAAATGAAACCAAGGGATCTGAAGAATAAAGAAGTGTCTGATTAAAGGATAGTTAGATCACAGTTGAATGTTGATGATTATTACTATAGACACTTATTAGTTGGATACTGACCTTAACCTCTTTTATTGATATTAAACTGACACAAACCTGCAGCCAAAGCCTCTGTGATCTTATCATTTTCCATTTGTTAATCATCTGTAATATCAAACCTGACGTCGATGTGATATAAGTAAAACCTTTAGTCCATAATTATCTTTTACTTATACAGGGTAGCAGTGGATAAATGTGAAGTATGTGACTCATATAAAACACGCTGTCTTGTGCTGAGTGAGACTTGTAAAATCATCATGTGTTTATGAGGTTTAGAACTGCTTTGTTTCTATTCATATAACACAGGTGGAGTTTAACACCAGGGTTAAAGTTAAACTGTAGACAGGCCTGGCCAAGCTGTAATGGATGGACAGCCTTGCTACATTTATGGTAGAAAGATGAGTGATGCCTCATTTTGCAGGGAAGAATGCACACTTTTAGATGTGTGATTGAAAAAAAAATGTTTCAAGCTAATTTTCTGGCTTAAAAAAGGTAAAAACCCCTCAGTAACGGATGGACTGAAAATTAACATCTGTTGTTGACCACTTTAGAAAAATTGCCTTAAAGTGTGGTTCCAATTTTCATAAAACCGTAAAATCTTTTCTGTTGGTCCTCTAGTGTGTCAGTAAACAGTCTGTATTTTTTCAATATTTAAGTGTAAAAAATAGCAAGAGTTTTGCTAAGTGTTTTTGTGACGGATGGACACAGCCTTTATGGTAATGGATGGACAAGGGAGAATAATTACAAATTTCAATTGTTTATTCAGCATATTTATTAGTACACTTTTCCTATATAGTATCTACAAAATCAAATACCTTAATAATCTAATTTAATATATCTTAACATACATTTATCTCTTTTTTTTTAAATATTTGTAACCACTGTAAAAAGAGTAGCAAAAGGTTTTTAAATTGATCTTAAAATCATCTTATTGTAAGTATTATATAGGTCCAGTAGAAGAGGATCAAAGCAATGCTTTGAATTGCACAGATGGACAAAGAATGCAAACATAAATGTATGCTGAATATAATGCATCTAAGTATTTTTAAAACATTTTTCTTAAAAATAGAACTTGTGCTGGTCTCTAGAAGTAATGTACTTTCAAAATATGTAAGTCTACAAAAGGTGATTTCAAATTTATTTTTTTATCTAGATGTTAACCTTCCCTTGACTAGCCCCAGATAAAGGTGGAGTTTAACACCAAGGTTCAAGTTAGACTGTAGATACAGGTGGAGTTTAACACCAGGGTTAGAGTTTGACTGTAAACAATAATAATAATGATAATAATAATGGACTACATTTCTACGGGGTGTATTAAAAAAAAATATACATTTTGAAAAATTACCCCCACTTCCGCATTTGATAATTTTTGGTATTTTCTTTTATGGACGTTGGTAGGTAGGGGATTGGTGGATATTTGTCCAAATTTACAGACTCAGGTTTTCATGCATGAGTGAGCGGGGGCAAATTGCGCAATCCAAGTTAAAACTGGTTTGCGCGAAGTACTACCTACATCCATAAAACAAAATTCCAAAAATTATCAAATGCGGAACTGGGGGTAATTTTCAAAAAAAAAAAACCAAAACAAACATATATATATATATATATATATATATATATACAGGGTGGGGAAGCAAAATTGACAATATTTTGAGGCAGGGATTGAAAGACAGTGTATGACCAATTAGTTTATTGAAAGTCATGAGAATTTATTTGCCACAAGAAAACTGACATAATAGAAAATGTTTTTATTCTATGTGTCCTCCTTCTTTCTCAATAAATGCCTTCACACGCTTCCTGAAACTTGCGTAAGTGTTCCTCAAATATTCCGGTGACAACTTCTCCCATTCTTCTTTAATAGTATCTTCCAGACTTTCTCGTAATAGTTTTGCTCATAGTCATTCTCTTCTTTACATTATAAACAGTTTTTATGGACACTCCAGCTGTTTTTGAAATCTCCTTTGATGTGACGAGTGCATTCAGCAAATCACACACTCTTTGACGTTTGCTTTCCTGATTACTCATATGGGCAAAAATTTCTGAAAAGGTAAAGGTAATAGTGTTAGGTATGATTATGACATTAATATACGTTTGGTTTCAAAACAATTGACATAGTGCCTGCTGAGAAAAAACAACTAAATGTTCATTGTAAATTTTGCTTCCCCACCTGTGTATATACAGTACAGGCCAAAAGTTTGGACACACCTTCTCATTCTTCGCATTTTCTTTATTTTCATGACTATTTACATTGTAGATTCTCACTGAAGGCATCAAAACTATGAATGAACACATGTGGAATTATGTACTTAACAAAAAAGTGTGAAATAACTGAAAACATCTCTTATATTCTAGTTTCTTCAAAGTAGCCACCCTTAACTCTGATGACTGCCTTGCACACCCTTGGCATTCTCTTGATGAGCATCAAGAGGTAGTCACCTGAAATGGTTTTCACTTCATAGCTGTGCCTTGTCAGGGTTACTTAGTGGAATTTCTTGCCTTATTGATGGGGTTGGGACCATCAGTTGTGTTGTGCAGAAGTCAGGTTGATGCACAGCTGACAGCCCTATTGGACAACTGTTAGAATGCATATTATGGCGAGAACCAATCAGCTAAGTAAAGACAAACGAGTGGCCATCATTACTTTAAGAAATGAAGGTCAGTCAGTCTAGAAAATTTCAAAAACTTTGAATGTGTCCCCAAGTGCAGTCGCAAAAACCATCAAGCGCTCCAATGAAACTGGCTCACATGAGGACCGCCCCAGGAAAGGAAGACCAAGAGTCACCTCTGATGCTGAAGATAAGTTCATCTGAGTCACCAGCCTCAGAAATCGCAAATTAACAGCAGCTCAGATTAGAGACCAGATGAATACCACACAGAGCTCTAGCAGCAGACACATCTCTACAACAACTGTTAAGAGGAGACTGCGTGAATCAGGCCTTCATGGTCAAATAGCTGCTAGGAAACCACTGCTCAGGAGAGGCAACAAACAGAAGAGATTTATCTGGGCCAAGAAACCCAAGGAATGGACATTAGACCAGTGGAAATGTGTGCTTTGGTCTGATGAGTCCAAATTTGAGATCTTTGGATCCAACCGCAGTGTCTTTGTGCGACGCAGAAAAGGTGAACGAATGGATGCTACATGCCTGGTTCCCACCGTGAAGCATGGAGGGGGAGGTGTGATGGTGTGGGGGTGCTTTGCTGGTGACGCTGTTGGGGATTTATTCAAGATTGAAGGCAACCTGAATCAGCATGGCTACCACAGCATCCTGAAGTGACATGCCATTCCATCCGGTTTGCATTTTGTTGGACCATCATTTATGTTTCAACAGGACAATGACCCCAAACACACCTCCAGGCTGTGTGAGGGATATTTGACCAAGAAGGAGAGTGATGGAGTGCTGCGCCAGATGACCTGGCCTCCACAGTCACCGGACCTGAACCCAATCGAGATGGTTTGGGGTGAGCTGGACCGCAGAGTGAAGGCAAAAGGGCCAACAAGTGCTAAGCATCTCTGGGAACTTCTTCAAGACTGTTAGGAAACCATTTCAGGTGACTACCTCTTGAAGCTCATCAAGAGAATGCCAAGAGTGTGCAAAACAGTCATCAGAGCTAAGGGTGGCTACTTTGAAGAAACTAGAATATAAGATATGTTTTCAGTTATTTCACACTTTTTTGTTAAGTACATAATTCCACATGTGTTCATTCATAGTTTTGATGCCTTCAGTGAGAATCTACAATGTAAATAGTCATGAAAATAAAGAAAATGCAAAGAATGAGAAGGTGTGTCCAAACTTTTGGCCTGTACTGTATATATATATATATATATATATATATATATATATATATATATATATATATGTGTGTGTGTGTGTGTGTGTGTGGTGTTGTTTTTTTTTTGTTTTGGTTTTTTTTACACACCCTGTATAGCACTTTTCAAGGCATCCAAAGCACTTTACATCATTGATCCATTATTCATTCACTCTCACGGTGGAAAACTACATTTGCAGCCACAACTGCCCTAGGGCAGGCTGACAGAAGCATGGCTGCCAATTCACACCAAATGGCCTTTCTGATCACCATCAAACATTCATACACCAGTGTAAGTGACACTGGAGGCAAGGTGGGTGAAGTGTCTTGCCCAAGGACACAACGGCACATGACCCTTCAGTTATTGGACGACCCACTCTGCCTCCTGAGCAATGGCCACTCAAACCCCATACTCCACCCCATGCAGGTTGAGTTTAACACCAGGGTAAGAGTTAGACTGTGATGATGATGATGATGATGATTATTGATCTGATATTGTATAATGATTGATTATTGATCTGATATTGTATAATGTTCAATTGTCCACTGAATGTCTTTCCACCAAATGAGTTTCCCAAAAGTTTTTCTTTAGTTCATCTGAATCTCACTTGTGTTTTGATGATGTGTTTCATTGTGTTTATAAAGGGTCTGATTCAGGTCCATAAAAGAAAATATAAATGAAAACAAGCATTAAACATGTAACAACAGCCAGGGAACACTAACACTTACACTTATAATATTCCCTAGACATGTCAAACCAGCCAATAGAATAGAATAGAATACAATAACTGCACCGTTGCAGTTCTGGCTCAGTTGGTAGAGTGGGTCATCCAGTTAATGAAGGGTCAGTGGTTTGAATCCTGTCTCCGATTGTCAAAATGTCCTTGGGCAAGACACTGAACCCTAAATTGTTCCCACTAGGGAGCAACCTGGCAGCGCCAGTCATCAGAAGTTTTTGCAACAGATGAAGGTTTTTTTTTTCAGACTGAGGTTTTTGTAACAGATGTAGGTTTTTGTTACAGACGGAGGTTCTTCTAACAAATGGAGGTTCTTCTAACAGATGAAGGTTTTTCTAACAGATGGAGGTTTTTATTACAGATGGAGGTTTTTGTTACAGACAGAAGTTTTTGTAACAGACAAAGGTTTTGGTAACAAATGGAGATTTTGTAACAGATGGAGGTTTTTGTAACAGATGGAGGTTTATCTAAGAGATGGAGGTTTTTGTAACAGACTGATGATTTTTTAACAGACTGAGGTTTTTGTAACAGATGGAGGTTTTTCAAACAGATGGAGGTCTTGGTAACAGAGGTTTTTGTTACAGATGGAGGTTTTTGTCACAGACAGAGGTTATTGTAGCAGACAGAGGTTTTTGTAACAGAGAGGTTTTTGTTACAGATAAAGGTTTTTGTAATAGACTGAGATTTTTGTCACAGACAGAGGTTTTTCGAACAGGTGGTGGTTTTGGTAACAGACAGAGGTTTTTGTAACAGCCGGAGGTTTTTGTTAGAGACAGAGTTTCTTCTAACAGAGGGAGGTTTTTGTAACAGACAGAGGTTTTTGTAACAGACAAAGGTTTTTCTAACAGACGGAGGTTTTTGTTACAGATGGAGGCTTTTGTTACAGATGGAGGTTTTTCTAACAGATGGAGGTTTTTGTAATAAACAGATGTTTTTGTTCCAGACAGAAGTTTTTGTAACAGACGGAGGTTTTTGTAACAGATGGAGGTTTTTCTAACAGATTGAAGATTTTGTAACAGATGGAGGTTTTTGTCACAGACTGAGGTTTTTGTTACAAATGGAGGATTTTGTTACAGATGAAGGTTCTTCTAACAGACGGAGGTTTTTCTAAGAGACAGAGATTTTTGTAACAGACGAAGGTTTTTCTAACAGATGGAGGTTTTTGTTATAGATGGAGGATTTTGTTACAGAGGGAGGTTTTTCTAACAGATGGAGGTTTTTGTTACAGATGGAGGTTTTTCTAACAGATTGAAGATTTTGTAAGAGATGGAGGTTTTTGTAACAGACTAAGGTTTTGTTACAGATGGAGGTTTTTCTGTCAGACAGAGGTTTTTGTAACAGACGGAGGTTTCTGTTACAGACGGAGATTTTTGTAAGAGATGGTTTTTCGAACACACAGAAGTTTTTGTTCCAGACAGATGTTTTTTGATCAGAGGTTTTTCAAACAGATGGAGGTTCTATTTGAGTTCTCACCATATCAAGAATCCTTTAAGACACTTAGATAAAAGTATTCTCTGTCTCTAATAAGTCTGTATTTTAGGGTTAGTGTTTCACAGCGAATTCCAGTTTCTAAATAACAGCTAACCTGATAATCATATAAAACAGAACCAAATCAAAATTGAATCTCTGGAAAATTCAAAAACATGTGGAATTAATTTCCAATGACTCGAGGCCAGCAGATAAAATGGAGAGTTTTTAACTATGTATATTCATAGTTGTTTAGATACACTTATGATTAACCCTCAGTCATCCAGTGGGACTAATGAACTGCACTTGTTTTTACACAAACAGAATGACCACTGAAGTTTAACAGCACAAATGTTAAATAGAAACATGTGACTATTTGAGCCATGGAGAGGAAAGGAAAATGAGAGGGGCCTGAAACATCCACATCTAGGGAATATGAGCCCTGACTGTTACAGGTGTGGTAGCAATTATCAACACCTGTTAACTTTTACAACTGTGGGCAGAAGGCCAGGAGAATAGACAAGTCTAACCCTTACTGTCAGCATTCAAGGGTAGACTTACCCTAACTCTAACTTGGAGAAGGGACAGCTCTAACCCCTGACTGTTAGTGTTCAAGTGTTGACTTACCCTAAACCAAAGAAGGGACACATCTAACCCTGACTGTTAGTGTTCAAGGGTAGACTTGAGTCTGAACAATGTAAGAAATGCCTTCAGTCTGTGGATACACATCCCAATTCAGCCTGTCAAACAAAAGTCATTACTCGAGATGACCGAACTTTTAACATGAGCTTCAGTTAGACAATCTAAGCTTGGACTGACTCAAATTCCACATGTATAATAACCTTAACTCTATTCACAAACACTATAAATGCACAAAATCACATTTCATTTTACAGTGGAAAATATTAGAAAATTAGTCTGTTCCTTGATTATCAATTGATAGCAATCATCAAGAATCAATGAAGCCCATTTCAGTCATAAGCCCCTTTTACACAGCACTTCTGCTCGGGGAATTTTTCACCTTGATTCCGGAATGATGTCTGTGTAAATGAAATGGTGGGATCATTTGGTCCCACCTCTGTCATGGCTCTGTCCCGCCTCTAGAAGTAGTAACAGAGCCATGATAAAGGTGGAATCATGATTCCAGAATGCTATGTAAAAGGAACACCTCTCGTTCCGCAACCAAGGTGTGATATTTTGATGACGTATTGTGTGTGTGACCCCGTGCTGGGGGGATTTAAAAATGAGCAAGGGCTGTGTACAGTAAACAAACATATCAACACAATCAGAAAGGTGTTGAACTGGGGAGACGCCGAGATCTGTGAGCTGTTGTCACTTCAGGCTGAGGACTCTATCCATGCTAACATTTGTGGAACGGTGAAAGACTCTGGAAAGGTTAGCACCACCGCTGTGCTCTGGGTATTTCTGATGCGCAAGTTATACATCACACTATATGCAATGCTGTGTCAACGCCCCTTTGATTCCGGAAAGCAGGTCCGCTGTGTAAAATTTCAACCTGTCTCACCTCTGTTACTCCTTTGGCTTGGCTGTGGAAATCTGCTCAGCTGTGGTGGTAAAAAGGAGGAATCACCACGTAAAAGTGGCTATTAACCCTTTGCACCAATGTTACAATTATCACATGACTAGGGGTGCAGTGCCATGGTGGATGGCAAAAGTGACACGGTAAACAAATGAATGAGCAACAGATTATGGCTACCAGCACTGAAAATAATGTTTTGGAGTTGTCTTGTGAAGTGACTCACCTTACTGGACGGCACAAAGAGCTCTGTTTGGAGAAGCTAGCCCATACCTTCTCCCTCCTGATATGTTTACGGATTTAACAAAATCCTCCAGTCTGCCAGAGTTTAATGCACACAGTCTGCACCATTATGTTATAAATGGAGTGTCCCCATACACAGGTGCTGATCTAAAAGCATACAAAAGTCTGGATGCTTACCAGTTCTTAGTCTCAGGTTAGATTACCGAGTTGCTGTACTGCAGTCAAGGCACAGGAATGTATCTCATAATGGTAATGGAAAGATGCAGCTAATGTTAGCTAGCTAGCTGTGTATGTTTTTAACATGTTTCCCCCAGCATCAAAACTCAAATAGACTGTAACCAAAAGCAGCTCTAATTAACTAACATTGTGTAATAATGTTACCGGCTGTCGTAAGCCTACAATATTAGCTCTGTTGTTGAATTGTCTGCCTTTCTACTATCTACACACAGTAATATGTAAAGTTCGGCCACTATAACAAAGAAGCTGAAGAAGGATGGAGCTGTTGTGTGCGACTACTCTACATGTAAACAGGGTTAAAAACAAACATAAACAAGAACGTTCAGATCAAATTTGATATTAGCTGGTTTGCCGTCCATCATGGCGCTCATTTGCGGCGCCATGATGGACGGCAGGATGGAGCTGTTGTGTGCGACTACTGTACATGTAAACAGGGTTAAAAACAAACATAAACAAGAACGTTCAGATCAAATTCGATATTAGCTGGTTTGCCGTCCATCATGGCGCTCGTTTGCGGCGCGAACAGAGTGTGACATAACGTGCAAAGGCTCAATAGTCAGATCACACAGTATTTGTGTTAATTCTATTGACGATGTGTCAGATTAGATTAACAGGTTAAACCTGACAAAGACAAACTACACAGTACTGATAAACTACGCATTGTTGACAAACTACATGTTACTGACAAACTATGCACTATTGACAAACTACATATTATTGACAAACTACAAGGTACTGACAAACTACACATTATTGACAAAGTACATGGTACTGACAAACTACACAGTACTGACAAACTAGACTGTACTGACAAACTACACATTATTGACAAACTACTCGTTGACAAACTGCATGGTACTAACTTTTTCAGTATTAATTTGCAGCATTGAAAATACAAGCTGGACTGACTGTACATATCCTGACCAAGGAAAATAAAATTCTCACTTTGTGTAGTAATCACAACCCAGGTTTTCTGCCTCTGTCCATAATAATATACATTATCTATCCTAAATGTCATCTAAAATTAAGGTTTACTTGCAACATAGTATAGCAAACTATTACATGATCATAAACAAATTAATTTTAGCAAATTTTAGCACAATGTCTGGGGTCGCCAGAAATTTGTGATGTTAAAATGGGGTCACAAGCCAAAAAAGGTTGGGAACCAGTGATCTAAGGTTTACTCCACCCCCTGCATATCATCGACCAGTCTCTGATCATTGATGAGACATTTAGATTCTCATTGGAATGTTGTCAGTATTAATAAATGAGTATAGAACAATGAAGTTTTATAATTTATCCAAATCTGGATGTTTAAGGAAGTAAAGGAGCAATTTTTTATTTATTAAAATTGGACATGATAGGTTCTAGTTTTTAGAGGACATAATGTTATATATATATATATATATATATGTATATATATATATATATATATATATATACATATATATACATACATATATATACATATATATACATGTATACATATATATATATATATATATATATATATATATATATATATATATATATATATATGTATATATATATATATATATATATATATATATATATATATATATATATATATATATATATGTATATATATAGACTACAAAACCCCAAACACTATGTTGATAAATACTCCAGTTGTTTATTGGAGCCATTGGTTTCAGCTGTAAAAAGCTGTAAAACGTTCCCTTCTTTTCTCTCATGTAAACACAGTCCTAGTTGTACTAACCTTCATTCAGATGTTGGAGCTCTGATGGCTGGTTTCAGGGTGACAGGTGTAGAAGTTTATGCATGAGTGAAATCAGCCCAGACCAAACAACAGTGCCCAGTGTTCAGTTGTAGACCACCTGGGTGTGGGTTTCATGCATCCGCTGACAGCTGACATGATGTATGAAGCCACTGCTGAGCTGGTACCAGCTGCAGACCCAACACTATAGCCTGTTATTAGAACTCCCAGACTGATTATGCAACAAGTCAGACATCTTTTCCACATCAATTGCTGCTCAATTTACTAAGAGAGCTTTGTGTGAAATGTTTTTTCACCAACAAAAAAGTATTAAAATTTATTTAACTGGTTTATTTCAAAGGATTTTTCTGCTGTCCCTTCATATCAAATGTTTGTGTATAACCCTAAGTAAGTAAGTAAATAGTTGGTACTGTATGAAAAAGATAGCGGTGATATGAAAACGTATTCTGCTTTCTTCTCATTATAGACAGTATGAACACAACCTATGTTTTTTTTCTAATCGACTTCACTTCATTTTTTAAATATACAGTTGAGTACAATCATTCCTGACATCAACGTTTGCGAGACGTCAGTGATGATGGGTTTCATATTTGATTTTAAATCAGCTCTAGTAATAGATCAGATATACGTGAATGATGGATGTGGATGCATTGGAGTTAAGTGTTCCCCTTAGGCTGGTGTCCTTGTTCTTTACGTACTGGAATACATTCAGGTTCCTCAAACCTTCGACATGTACTTTTGCATTGTAAAGGGTTAAGTATCCAAGTTCTTTCTCATCTCCTTTGACTAAGGCTATGACTGCAGGCAAGTATGGTCCAAATCCGCCCCCCCACATGTGACTCTTTCATGACAGTGTGAACAGCACAAGTCACATGAAATCAGATCTTTTCAAATCAGATTTGGGCCATTTTCAAATATGGTGCTGAATCGGATGCATATTGGATTTTTTTAAATGTGACCACAGTCTGAACAGCCAGGTCGCATTGAATGTGACTTTGACTTCATTAGGGGTCAAAGTCACTTTACACAAAGTCCATTACACAAATGGAGGACTTTGCAATGCCAAATAGGTTGGCCAAGGTGCGGTAACCCATCCCTGTTGCTAACCAGTATAGCCCCGCTCCTACTCGCTTTTTCAAGGAGATGGGTCTCCTGAATGACGTGTCTCACCTTGAAAGTCTTTTTGCTGACAAATGTGGTGAAAGTTATTCCTTGACATTCTGAAGTTCTGGAAGAACTTCTACTCTGTGAAACTAGTCACATCCTGAGCCCACCACTCCTGGCTCCGACACCGCATCCACATACTCCTCTGTATGGATGTTGCAGCTTTTGCTCCGCATAGAGGCATCATTAAAATATTCATTTTCTTTCTCCTCTTCCTCCTGTTTAATATCACCTGCTCACAAATTTGATGGTTGCCGCCTCACATTGTTTTTAACATTAAACCATAAAGTACACTGGTTGCCGCCATCTTCACTTCCGTAAACATCATTATGTGTGTGATGTCATTAATGATCAACTGCGCATGCGGGTCACTTCAGGAGCATGAGTTGTTCACACAGCACTCCGCAGACAGGCCACATTTAAAAATATAGTGTGAACAGCCAAACAAAAAATCAGAATTGAGCCATATATTTGAAATGGGCATTAAGATCTGCAGTGTGAACGTAGCCTAATATTGATTTATTCTTTTAGTGTTTAGTATTGTGTAAAAGTGCACCTGGAGACCCTACACTTTGAGGAACAGTGGCAGTGACAAGAATGGAATATGGGAAACTGTTCTTTAACTGACTTTCAACCTACATTTACAGTTAACCTTTGGGTCCACTGTCACGGCCCTGTGACTGAATCACATGACATTTTCAACACATTGTAGTGTTGGAAGTCGGTTACATAGTCCACTGGGGACAATTGCATTTGAAAGTGCGGATTTGAAACACTCTCCCACTTTTTATTTGATGTTGATAGAGCAAATGCAACCAGAGATATGACGGTTTGAACCCGGGGCAAACAAGTGATATAGCGTTATTATAGCGATATAAAGCAAGCGTTATATTTCTCACCATATCTTCGTAATTTTCTGTCCTTGTTCAAAATGGAAAAAAACTGGCTGAATCTGTGGATTCTAATCCACAGACTGCATCAGCATTACAGGTAAGGGTGAGAATGACCCCCACCTGATTTTATATTTTTTTGTGTGCTTTTTGTCCTTTTGTGTTGATATAGTAGGTTCAAATGGAAAAATAATAGGCAGATGGGATAGGTGGAGTTGTGCTGAAAAAAAAGATATCAAACATGGGTATAATAAACATTTCTTTATATAGTACATAAAGGCAAAATGAAAAGTACTCAAAAACAGCTAAATTAGGCTCAGACCCCCAAGGGTTAAGAAACCAACCCTAAACTAACACAACTTAACCTCTATAGACCATTGTCCATAATATCACATAATAATAATAATAATAATAATAATAATAATAATAATAATAATAATAATAATGGTTTAGATTTATATAGTGGTTTTCTATTAACACATACCCAAAGTGCATCCATTGGCTTCATTATTCATTCACTGTTAGACTACATCTGTCTGTTCTGGGACAGACTGACAGATCCATTATTATTATTATTCTCTTTATCAGTATCACTTTTTGAAGTAAAATTCTGCAAACATTTTCTGGCTGCTGTGAAGACTCTTTTTCCTTATGCAGTCTCCTTTCGTGTATTGGCTCTGGGCCTCGGAATTCAGTCCCAGAGGATGCGTGGATGACCTGATGATTAAAACAGATACGGCAGCCTCATGAGGTGGACTTTAACTTTTTTTTTTTTTTTTTTTTTACAAATAACAGCTTAGTTTTGAATGACAGGACGCTTATCAGTTCTCAGCCCTCAAACTTTCATTAAGATTAACTTTTTCACACAAGAGGATTCATCTTATTCTTGCATCTGTGTAATTTTCCCATATGACAATGTTTGGTGAAGACATAGGATGTCTGACAGCACTGATCTGGGTCCAGTATGAGACACAATTTAATCCCTCAAACAATCTGTGTTACAGATGTTGTCCATGGCACATCCATTCAGAAAAGGTATTTTGGTGCTGGTGCCAAGCGCTGGTGCTCTGTGTGAACTGTGCACGTAGCCGAGAGGAGGAAAACTTTCCAAGTAATGCTGAATTAAACTTTGTATAACTCCTGCAGAAGCAATGCCTGTATGTATCAATCATTCTGTTGCTTGCTAAATAATTTTACATGCAAACGTGCCATTAGAAACATGTTTATGACATTATTTTGGATGTGTTTATCACAGTGTGTTATTAACATGTTTAAGCTAATTCATTTATGCTAGCAGTCGGAGATGGGTTGCTAATTCTTTATGCAGGCTCATGTTAAGTTTATGTAAATTCATTGGTTGTGTTTAGGTATAATATGCCAGCCTTTGAACTAACCTTTACTTATTTATGATGTGATTGTTGTATTAGCAGTCAGTTCAAGTTTATAATAATTACATCTGGCAGAGTGGTACCGGGCCAGAGTGAGAGCCAGACTGACCTTGTTAGTGTGTGAACACTGCCAGACCCAGTTCTCTTGTCTGTCCTGGTGCTTCCGTTGATCCACATCAAGCCCCCTCCCACCCCGGTTGCGGCTGTGAATGGGTAAACCCATTGTAATTTTAAAAACTAATAACTGCAAAAGTATTTTTTCTATCAATATGTAGTTTTCGCCTGTCTGATCCTTCACCCAAAATACATAAGTACTTCAAAAGGTAAAGGCTAGCTCTGTCCAGTTTTTCAGTTATAAAGCTGACATTCACACACACACACACACACACACACACACACACACACACAGGTCACTTGGCTTTTATAATATAGATAGACTGTTCATCAGCTGATCAAAAGTTTAAGACCACAGCCTTTAAAATCCAAAATCTGTGCAAAAATGTGGATTCAGTGTCATTTTCGGTCAGGTATTCACACTGTCATGACCTCCTGATGGCAAAGGCAAGAAAGCTGTCTCTTTTTCACTTTAGTGGTCAGACCGTTGAGCCGCATAAGGAAGGCCTCTCGCAACACGCCATCGCTGCTGAGGTTGGACGCAGCAAGACAGCCATTTTGAATTCCTTAAAAGATCCTGAGGGTTATGGAACAGAGATAGGTCTGGATACACCAAACTAGTTATGGTTTTAGAAGTTATATTAACCAGACCATGGAATGACTTTGTTACACACATGTAAATGAATGTTATGGTTGGTGGTGTTTTTCACCTAACCCTAAACCATGACAGCTGATGGTATTTCCAAATATCAGTCTGTAAAAGTCTTGTCATCGCAGTAGATACTTCCCCTTTGTGTTTACAGTTTTAGTCTTGATGTTGTCACCTTTGTTGGTTTTTGTTTATAAATGTCATGAGTAACGTTTTGGGAGTGATTGTGTGTTTGTTTTTTGTTTTTTTTTACACAGAACATACTCATTGTCCAAAGTATAGAAGTGTGGGATGTAGAGCAGGAGGGTGAGGGGAGGGAAAAGGCCTGAAGTTAAGACTGTTTTCAGTGTGAGACGTGGCAGAGGGAAGTCCAGCCAGACACAAGATCTTTTCCATATGTTTCCTGCACGAGAGAGAGAAAGAGATGCACCCACCCCTGACTCACACACACAGCACAGGCTTCACTTAGAAAGAATACATACTCAAAGGAAAGCATTCACCATTCATTATTTTCTGCTGTGGATAGGTTTCATGCATCACATAGACCTGATGAATGTTAAAGAACAACTGGACAAGGGCTGTTTCTGCTGCAGTCTGACAGTGGGTACGGTTACATGACGTTTTTTAAATGCGATTTATTTTTCCAGAAGAAATTAATTAGAAACTAAAGTATTTTCTCTTTTTTTTACATGGAAATGTTAAACCCGAATAAAGGTTTACATGAGAAACGTTTATTCGGTTCTCGCAGCCCTTCTGTTCGCTTAGCTTAGCATAGTCACTGCATTTTCATGGTCACACGTAGCCAGTTTTTTAAAGGTGATTTGTTGTCTTTTGTAAGCGATTTTTTGCGAAATCCGATTCTCCCTAATTATTTCTTTAGATCTGCGACTTACTGCGCTCATACAATCTTGGGACTGTTGTCTTGACGGAAGTTGGAAAATCTTTTTGTTGGAAGGGATGCATTCGCTAAATTGCCTTTGCTTTACCGTTTTAGCTTTGTATTAGTTTTTATTTCCCAAGATTTTATTACTGCTGTAAGTCACATCGTCATGATTTGAGTCTCAATTTGTGATCATATTGACCCCAGCAGACTAAAGTAATGATTAGGGAGAACTGAATTTCACAAAATCAGTCATAAAATACTACGGATCACCCATGAAAGCCTGGCTACGTCTGACCATAGGAATGAAGAGATTATGCTAAACTAGACTAAGCTAAGCTAACGGAAGGGTTGTGAGAACAAGGCAATCGGTGCACTGCAGTGCAAACTGATTTGCCAACTTATCGAACTCATTAGTGCATGACAAATGAATTAATAAAAAACAAGTGGTGAACTATTCCTTCAGGGTTTTAGAGGCTGGTAGATCCCATCAGAATAGCTCACTAGAGCGGTTTGGTAAGACTATACTGCAATGCATATTCTTCCAACAGCACAGAATGTGTGCGTCATCACAACAGGACAAGACAATGAGCATGCGCAGAATGGAAGGAATAAAGTCCAAACGGAATAAAGGGTTTACATGTCCAAGGAATAATTTAGTTCGGAATTAAAATGGGATTAAACCAGTGACTTTATTCGGATTTAAATTTATTCCGAACCATTCTTTTTCAACTGGAATAAGGTGTTTACATGGTCATCTTAAATAGGATCTAATGTTCATTCAGATTAAACCAGGAATAAAGTTGTCATGTAAACGCACGGATTTTCACACTGTTTTCATCTTTGTGGGGGATGTTTACAGTACAGAAAAACTCACTACTGCCCATAGACTTCAAGGATTCAAAGGCACCTTTTTAAAAGTCAAATGGGCTCTTGAGTGTTCTGTATATGTTTAACAATGACAACTAATAAAATACAGCATTTAGGTTTTTCAGTTAATTTGTAAAGTACAATTAAACACACTAAGGTTAGGGTTTGTGCAAATTAGAGCCACAGTCCAGAAAAAATATCAAAAGCAGGCACCAATTTTAGTGGGTGACCTACTAACAATGTGTGACCACAGATGCAGCCAATCCAACTCAAGAATTACTTACATTGATCAACCAAGACCCTAACCCACTTCAATAATGACTTACATTGATCTACCAAAACCCTAACCCTAACCCTCTACCAAGACCCTAACCCTAACACAAGTGAGGACACATACACACCTGACGAGGACATATACACAACTGATGACAACACACACACACCCGATGAGCACACACACACACACACACACACACACACATCTGATGAGGACACACACACCCCTGATGACAGTGAATAAACACCTGATGAGGGCACAACAGCACACAAAAAACACAAGATTAGGTTTAGAGATGTGTTTCAGCAACACAACCCATAGAGGCAGCAGAGGGAGTCTTCTGTGGTCGAAGTGTTGATGATAGAGGGTTAGACATTCATCAGAGGCAGTTCAAGAAGATGACACAACACATAAACCGCCAGGGGGTGCAGTATTTGTATGCTTCTATACAACTGAATTCTGACTTCCATAATTCACATGTATAACACTTTGTGGTTTATTGTCATGTCAGTGAAACCATGACTAATGTTGTGCACTATCAGTGTTGACAATAAAGTCAAACTCCTGTTTGGCCTCTTGTACCTATGGCAGTTTGATAACACTATATCAGTCTGGTCTTTTCACAAATTATCTCAGGATGACGAATAATGGAGGTGAAAATGTGGACTTTTTCAAGTATTTGGTGTGATGAGTAAATCACTACTATAAACTGTAGTAAATCACACAGTATCACTTATTTAAATACACCTTTACCCGCATTTGTGCTCCGAAAGGGAAACTCCTAAAGTACATATGGCACATATACAGTACTGTGCAAAAGTTTTAGGAGGCCTTTAGATTTGTTGTTTTTGCAGCATTGAAATGAACATGCATATTTATTTCTGTCTCTTTTCTTCAGATACAACAAGAAAGGAAATATGTGCACAGCCTTAAAAGATAAACAAAAAACAGAGCTAAATGGGTTCTAAAGGTTTAAGTCAGTATTTAGTGTGACCCCTGACCCCATGACAAGAAGCAGCAAAAATGATTCGAAACATGTCTGGTATGTGTTGAATGAAATCTAGGAAAAAAAATTTAGAAAGTGAATGCGAAAAATTTCATTTTGTCTGAACAGAAGGATTGAAGACATGTTTAAGTGTAAAAGGAAGGTCACACTAAATATTACCACTTTGGAGGCTTTTTTTTTTTTTTTTTTTTCCATTTTATTTTTACACTACAGACAGCAAGGTGTGTTTGTCAGTGCACAAGTTTCTATCATACCGATACACTGAACAAGTGGAAGAGGCAACATTAGGCCAATAAATAACCGAAGACAACAAGGATGACAAGGATAAGACTGTGTTGCTTGCCTCAGTGGACAGAATATTTACGTTTAAGACATAACGTGCTGCGCACTTTTAATACCCCTTGGCCAAATATAGTGTAAGATTCTGTTGAAAGTTACTGTGCTATAATTTAGATTAGATTGTGTTTGTGTAAAATTTATTACATCCTTTTTTGTATGTGAAATGAAATTATAACTGCTCAAGGCCATTGGACCTTGAAAAAGTCAGTCAAGACCACCTATTTTCAATAGACTTCTGCTCTATGCCAAGATGCATCCACAGTATATGTCAATGCATTCCTCAGATAATGCCATTATGTTGTTGAATGGACAGACAGACAGAGAACAAATTAATTACAATACCCCTCGGCCAAGGGGTAAAAATGGAAGGATGGAAGCCTAGGTAAGAGCACTGATGTGTTCAAACTATGGCACAAAGAGTTTGGATACCACCACAGTTATTCAAGCCTCCAGTACCACCTAAATTTAATGACCAAGGTCAAGGTAAACTTTATTATCCTCGAGGGGCACTTTGTTCTACAGCCAGCAGTATCACACGGACAACAAACCAACAATAAATGGTTTCCCCTCATACCTTTACACTGTGATGACATGGCTGCTGTCGGCTGGTGGGTGGAGTTCAGTTGCCTCTGGAGACTCCACTTGGGCTCCTCCATCAGTGACTTGTCCCCGTCAGAAGGGCAGACTTTTCTGGATCTGTAGTTGATCATGTGTTGGACCCTTACCCACACCTGCTTGGTGTTGGTGTTCTGAAAGCAGCCCTCAGTCCCCCTCCTGTCAGCAGCCTTGGCTTTCTAGATACCCAGGGGTGCCGCTAGCAATTTTGGCCCCCCTGAAAGAAAATCACCCCCCGATCCCCCCCACCTCAAAACGATGATAATAATGATTATTATTAGGCCTGAGCCCAGGCACACATGCCAGTGAGGGCCTATTAAAATCGGATCATTGTTATTATTACTATTTTTTATTATTATTCAGACACCATTTGATTCCAAATTTCACCCTTTCAACATTAACAAAAAGTAAATTTTATTTAATAAAAAATTCAAGCCCGGTGAAATTTTTTTATTTGAAGTCACTAAGAAACAATATAAATGACTTGGCCATGTCCCCTCAAAAATCTAAATACATTACGCGGATGGGAACCCTCCCCAATATTTTTTCCAAGTAGAAACATGAAACTTGGTACAGATATAGCCCATGGTAGGACAAGTAAAAAATCACATTATGGCCCGCCCTAAACCCAACAGGAAGTCAATCGTATTGGGTGGAAGTGTGGACCTATAAAATCACACCCCTTATATTTTCAGCATCTCCTCCTAACGTTTTCATCCAATTTTCACCAAACTTGGTGAAAATCACCTACACAAATGTGTGATTAAAATTTATGAATAACATTTTTGATCAAATGTTGGTTGTGGCTCTGATGACCTTACAATGAAGTGGCCATTTTCAGAAGTATAAAAGTGTGTGTATCCCATACATAGAGTGTTGGATTGAGTTGGACCCCATGTAACATTTGTGCGGAATGACAACCTGAACACGATGATATGTAACTTGTACAGCTGGATGGTAAAATGGCTTATTCACGCTCCCTACATGTTAAGAGTGGGAGAAAAAAAATAGTTTGACATAGTCAAAAGAAATCTGGCACACACATCCTTCATGCCAAACTGAACCAAAAAGCCAATGAGGACATACCCCTATTTACAATCATGTTGCCATGACAACAGCAGAAATATGCCTTTCAAATGAATGGGGTTTTGGCACAATGACGCAATTGATGAAAAACTCTTTGTGTTACACTAATGGTACATAGACTGGAAATTACACTTGGTAAAAGTACATTTTTCCAGGGTGAAGAATTTTCAAAATATTGAAAAATGACTCGACCATGCCCCCTCAAAATATCAAAATACATTACGCGGATGGGAGCCCACCCCATACTTTTTTCCACATCAGAAAAATGAAACTTGGTGCAGACATAGCCCATGTTAGGACAATTAAAAAATTGCATTATGGCCCTGTCCTAAATACCAGAAGTTGGCCATATTGATTGGGTGGGCGTATAAGATTGCACCCCTCATACTTTCAACATCTCCTCCTAAGGTTTTCATCCAGTTTGCATCAAACTCGGCAAAAGTCACCTAGACACATGTTTGATCAAAATTTATGAATTACATTTTTGATCAAATGTTGGGCATGGCTGTGATGAGTGTGTGATGAAGCAGCCATTTTCAGGAGTATGAAAGTGTGTATATCTCACAGAATGTCGGATTGAGCGCACAATACAGTGTCCTCTCACTGTCGGGTGGCCTTGGCGGTCGTGTGGGGAGGTGGTCGGGTGGGAGGGTGAGGGCCTTAACACCGCTTGCAGTGTTTATTATTATTAATTATTATTATTGTTGTTGTTATGAAATTTAAAAAAAATATGCACTACAAGAAAATTACTGGGAACTATCTTGGGTTGTGTGCAAATTTACTGTACAAACCCCTACAATTGCAGGATCTCCAAACCAGGATATATTCTCAAAAAGAAAGGGGGAGGAGAGAAGGAGCGAGTGAAGGGGGGAGATAAAGGAAGGCGAAGATGGCGAAGACCCTCACAAGAGAATATCAACAATACCAACAATAACAACCATGGTGATAATTATAATGGTAACAAGAACAAGAATTTTTCAATTCAATTCAATTTTATTTGTATAGCCCAATATCACAACAAGGTTATCTCAAAGGGCTTTACAGAGTCAGTTGGATGTAAACAACAGTCAAATAAACAGCAAGAAGATGAGTAGCGTCCTGGGCATCCCCTGTCCTTAGACCCTCCTTCTCGGCAAGGAAAAACTCAAAACCCAGTGGGAAAAGGGAGAAACCTCGGGGAGAACCACAGTGAAGGAGAGATCCACTCCCATGGACGGACAGGCTAGAGATGCACCAGGACTGATGGACGTCCATTTGCAGATGTAGTTCTAGTCTGCAAGGATGCAGTAGGGTGGACACATGGGGGGTCCATCCCGCTGGATGAGACAGGCAGGGGCAAGGAGGCCCATCCACAGTGGTGAGGCCAAGGACGTCCATCCAGACAGGTGGGGGAGGGCGTCAGGACACAGGACAGGGCAGGACACAGATGGGTCAGCGCAGATCCTGTCGTCATTGGCTCCCAAGCGGTTACAACTGAAAAAGTAGCCACTCCCCTGGAGGGGAGTGGGGAAAGGGGACACCGGGTGAATAGTACTGCACAGACTAAGTTGGCTAAATATTAAAAATATAAGTGCAGACAAGAATGGTACGTAGAACCAGAAACAGGAGATAGGACTCAGTGCCTGTACTTCCCCCAGCATTCTTGCTCCTAGGGCAGCTTAGACTGAACTCTGGGTTCAGTCTGGTTTGAACTAGCCTGACCATAAGCTTTTTCAAATAGGAATGTTTTCAGCCTGACCTTAAATGTAGAGACTGTGTCGGCCTCTTTAATGTTAACTGGAAGCTGATTCCATAAAACAGGAGCTTGGTAACTAAAGGCTCTAGCTCCTACTGTACTTTTACAGACCCTGGGAACTACCAGTAGACCTGCATTCTGAGAACGAAGGGATCTGTTGGGATGGTAACAGAACTGAGTAAACTAGGCAGAGAGAAAAGACAGGAAGAAATTACAATGAAATAAAATAAGGCCTATTAAATGAGAGACGTAAGAAAGGAAAACATGAACAGAATACCAGTGACTGCATCAGTGTAAAGCAAAGAGAATGGTGTGGATCAATGTCTTTCACTGCCCTAATGTCTCATATACAGTCCCCTCCAAAAGTATTGGAACAGTGAGGCTAATTCCTTTATTTTTGCTGCAGACTGGAAACATTTGGGTTTGACTCCAAAAGATGAACACAAGACAAGAGATCAACATTTCAGCTTTTATTTCCAGGTCTTTACATCTGGATCTGATACACAACTCAGGAGATACCATTATTTGTAAAGGAACACCACATTTTTAGGTGAGCAAAAGTACTGGAACATGTGACTGACGTGTGTTTTGTTGCCCAGGTGTGCCCTAATACATTGATTATTCAAACAATAAATAGCACTGAATGTCTATGCTCAGTTTCAGACTTGGGTGTTGCCTGTGCAGACTGCAATTATAGTTAGAGATGTAACCAACATGAAAACCAAAGAGCTGTCTATGGGTGGAAAAGAAGCAACTGAAGGTTGAAGGTGAGAGATGGAAAATCTATCAGAGCCATTGCACAAACATTGGCCATAGTCAGTAAAACCATTTGGAATGCCCTGAAAAAGAAAAAAAAAACACTGGTGTACTAATTAACAGACGTCGAGTGGGCAGACCAAGGAAAACAATAGCAGTTGATAACAGGAACATCGTGAGAGCTGCAAAGAAAGACCCTAAAACAACTTTTGGTGACATCAGCAACAACCTCCAGAGGGCAGGAGTGAAGGTATCAGTATCTACTGTTCGCAGAAGACTTAATGAACAAAAGTACAGAGGCTACACCAGAGGATGCAAACCACTCATTAGCAAAAAGAATAGGAAGGCCAGGCTGAATTTTGCCAAAAAGTACAGAGAAGAGCAGAGAATAGAATAGAATACAATACAACACATTACACTATTAACATATTGTGTTTGTGTGTGACACAGAAGATCGATTGCCCCCTCCCCTCACTGGACGACCTTCACAGGGCCCGCTGTATCAAAAGAGTGCAAAGCATTGTGAAGGACACCTCTCCCCCTGGACACTCCGTATTCCAATTGCTGCCATCAGGCAGATGATAGAGGATGATCACATCAAGAACACAGACTCAAAAACAGTTTTTATCCAACAGCAATAACCACCCCAAATGCCATAAAAAAGTAGAAAAGTACTTGGAGAGCGCAGACCTCCGCCAAGACAGATCTGCCCCCCCCAATCATCAACAAAATCATTTGTTCCTTGTGCCAGAATCAGCGTTTCCTGAAAATTTCATGAAAATCTGTCCATAACTTTTTGAGTTATCTTGCTAACAAACAAACACGCAAACACACAAAGCAAAGTGATCACAATACCTCCTGGTAGAAGTAACAATCTTTAACACAACACATATATACAGTGACGGGATCGTGCAATGACAGAATAAATGGCTGTGTGTTTGTTTCTGTAATTATTTATTATTGTGGTGTTTGTGTCTGTGTTGTTTTTATTATGCACTGATTGTTTGACAGCCCTGCGATGAACTGGCAACTTGTCCAGGGTGTACCCCGCCTTCGCCCCTATGTAGCTGGGATAGGCACCAAGCGACCCCCGTGACCCTAGTGAGGATAAAGCGGGTTCAGAAAATGAATGAATGAATGATTGTTTGACACTTTTTTAATTTTGTTGTGCATGTTGCATGTTACAATGACAATAAAGACTTTTCTATTTTATTCTATTCTGTTCATTGTCATAGATTGGGCTTGCATGACTTCTTCTGGGATGGGCTCATTAATCTTCATTGATGATGTAACACATGATGGCAGCAGCAAAATGAACTCAGAAGTCTACAGAAACATTTTTTCTGCCAATTTAAAGAAAGATCCAACCAAAGGTTTAGACTGGCCAAGTCAAACTCCAGACTTAAACCCTATAGAGCATGCATTTTACATGCTAAAGAGGAGACTGAAGGGAGTAACACCCCAAAACAAACAACTGAAAGAGGCTATGGTGACAGCCTGGAAAAGCATCATAAAAGAAGAATGCAAAAGTTTGGTGATGTCAGTGGGTCACAGGCTTGATGCAGTTATTGCAAGCAAAGGATTTGCAACAAAATATTAAGTCTTAGTCACTTAATTTTTTTTTTAAGTCTATCTGTTCCAATACTTTTGCTCACCTAAAGATTAGGTGTTCCTTTACGAGTAATGCTATCTTCTAAGTTGTGTATCAGATCCAAATGTAATTACCTGGAAATGAAAGCTGAAATGTTGATCTCTTGTCTCATGTTCATCTTTTGGTGTCAAACCCAAATGTTTCCAGTCTACAGCAGAAATAAAGGAATTGGCCTCAGTGTTCCAGTACTTTTGGAGGGGACTGCATCACTGAAGAGCGCAAAGTCTTTTCGTCCAGTGGGATCTGGAACTTTTCCAACTGCATTGAACAGTGACAGACATCGAAATTGCGCTTGCACTGATACATGCGCATTTAAAGAGTTTTTCCTGTGAAAAATAATAAAAATTGGACATTTTCACTAATTTATAAAAACTGCCCAAGCACACTCTGGACAGGAGCACTATCTGTGCTCTATGGGCTCCCTGGGAAAGCTTGGCCCCATGAATTTGTCATGCTTACCCCCCCCCTCCCCCCATCTGTGCCCCGGTAGATACCTCTATTTAGGTTGGATCTGGCTTAACTGTACAGACCTCAGTCATCACACCGGAAGGCAGCGCTCCTCTTTCTAAGCAGGTACTGGACTTTTCTTGTCATCCAGGGCTTCTGGTTGGAATAAACCCTAAATGTTTTGTTCACAGTGATAGTGTTCATGCAGTGTTTTATGTAGCACAGAAGAGCTGTAGTGTTCCCAGTTCAAAAACACCCAGTTAGTAGACTCAAAGCCACTGGACGGTGATGATGAGGTGACATGTCTTGACAGACTTGGGCCCTCTTCCAGAAAGCAGGTTCAGCAAACTTTGAGTCCAATCCTAAACTCCGAGTTGACTTACTCTGAGTTTAGAAACTCCATGTGTCCAGTTCCAGAACAGCTGCTTTGAATTAGTTCAGTTAACTCTGAGAAGGTTTACCTTGAGTTAGGTGCATGCACGAACCACAATAAAAAGCCATCATCAATGGAGCCCCAATACCTGGATTCACCATGGTAACTGCTGACAACAAGCATGCCAGTTACTTTACTCAGCTAGAACAAGAGGTACTTATTCAAGTGTATGGGGAATATGAAGCAGTGTTCCGATGGAAAGGCAACGCTGCTCCTGCTGCTAAGGAGAGACAAGCAGCATGGGAGAAAATTGCTGCCCAAGCCTGAGTTGGACTACACTAGTCCACTGACTTAATATTTGATTTTAATAAAACTACAGCATATAAATGAAAACTTTTGAATTTAATAAAAGTGGTGTATAGAGTTGAGTTGTATTGAGTAGGTATCTAATTGCGGTCCGTCAAACCCTCTCCCGATGTAATGCATTTTGTATTAATTGCACTTCCACATCTACAGGATTGCGTTCATATGGACAACCCACATCCTCTGGTATGTTTCTTCTGTGTGAAACTCTGGGTTTCTTAAAGAAAACTGGCCTATGAGCAGATTATCTTCACAGAGTAAATTACCAAGATGACAGACTCAGGGTTCTCTCTCGAACGGAAAAGTCAGAGTTTTCCTCATCTCAGGGTTAACATACTCAGAGTTTTCACATAACCCACTTTCTGGAACAGGGCCTTGGTTGTAGTAGGAGCACTTTTCCTGAGGGGGGTATATCCTGGGATAAAGAGCAGGGATGTGTGGTCTGACTGACCCAGATATGGAAGTGGCAACGTATGATTCAAATATTATGATGTGGACAGCCTCAGGATACATGTCTACATATACCTTACCTGACCTGACCTGACCTGACCTGACCTGACCTGACCTTATCTTACCTTACCTTACCTCACCTGACCTGACCTGACCTTACCTTATCTTACCTCACCGTACCTTACCTTACCTTACTTTATCTTACCTCGCTGTACTGTACCTTACCTTACCTTACTTTCCCTCACCTCACCTCACCTCACCTCACCTCACCACTTTTTGCCTTAGACCCCTGTTATAGACTAATTATTCTGTAAATATTTAACTTTACAACTAGAAAAGCACTCCGAGAGCGCAGACCTCCGCCAAGGCAAATCAGCCCCCCCCACCCACCCACCCACCCACCCGATCACCACCAAAATGTAAGCATTTGTTCCTTGTGCCTGTATCAACATTTCCTGAGAATTTCATCCAAATCCATCCTTAACTTTTTGAGTTATCTTGCTAACAGACAGACAGACAAACCCCAATAAAAAACATAACCTCTGCCGTTCCTTGGCGGAGGTGATAATAATTCGTGGCTTTGTTTAATTTTCTTTGTCTTGAGCTGAAGGGCTAAAGCAGTAACCCTTAAAACAATCATCTAAATATGAGATTGAAATTGAGAATGATGTTGTGTCTCCTTCAACCATCCATGTTCTGAACCATTTTATCCTCCATATGGGTGAGGGCAGAGTTTACCCTGGATGTGTCTCTCCAGTCATTCTCTCCTGTTGGTATTGGGTTGTGATGTATGTTTGGTGTGCACTGCCATCTGCTGGTAAAAGAAGTATATGAAGAATAAAAAACAGGTCCACTCAAGTGGAAATGGGGGACTTTAGTTTGGATCTTCAGGCTCCTGTGGCATATGTCGTGGTTCACCTTTGGCTTTGTTTTATTTACAAAGCAGCACTGTTTTTGTTTTTACTGATTTTTATTGGAGGTGCTGTATATTATTGTGATTGTTGTTGATGTTACTATTGTTATTGTTACTGTTGGTGTTGTTGGTGTTGTTGCTTTTGCTGTTGTTGCTCTTGCTGTTGTGACACCTTTCCAAACCCTCAGTAAAAACTGTTTTATAGGTGGGAAAATAGTCTAATATATTATCAGAGTCAGACTAAAATCATGATTAAAATGGTTAAGATTAATGATATATAGAGTAAAATACAAGTTCAGTAATGTTAAAATAAGAGATAAAGCAACTAAATGGCCTACACTATATTGCCAAAAGTATTCACCCATCCAAATAATCAGAATCAAGTGTTCCAATCACTTTTACAAACATTTGTGAAAGAATGGGTTGCTCTCAGGAGCTCACTGAATTCCAGCGTGGAACTGTGATAGGATGCCACCTGTGCAACAAATCCAGTCGTCAAATTTCCTTGCTCCTAAATATTCCACAGTCAACTGTCAGCTGTATTATAAGAAAGTGGAAGTGTTTGGGAATGACAGCAACTCAGCCACGAAGTGGTAAGCCACGTAAACTGACGGAGTGGGGTCAGCGGATGCTGAGGCGCATAGTGCAAAGAGGTCGCCAACTTTCTGCAGAGTCAATCGCTACAGACCTCCAAACTTCATGTGGCCTTCAGATTAGCTCAAGTACAGTGCGCAGAGAGCTTCACGGAATGGGTTTCCATGGCTGAGCAGCTGCATTCAAGCCATACATCACCAAGTGCAATGCAAAGTGCCGGATGCAGTGGTGTAAAGCATGCCGCCACTGGACTCTAGAGCAGTGGAGGCGCCTTCTCTGGAATGACCAATCGTGCTTTTCCATCTGGCAATCTGATGGACGGGTCTGGGTTTGGCGGTTGCCAGGAGAACGATACTTGTTGGACTGCATTGTGCCAAGTGTAAAGTTTGGTGGAGGGGGGATTATGGTGTGGGGTTGTTTTTCAGGAGCTGGGCTTGGCCCCTTAGTTCCAGTGAAAGGAACTGTGAATGCTTCAGCATACCAAGACATTTTGGACAATTCCATGCTCCCAACTTTGTGGGAAAAGTTTAGAGCTGGCCCCTTCCTCTTCCAACATGACTGTGCACCAGTGCACAAAGCAAGGTCCATAAAGACATGGATGACAGAGTCTGGTGTGGATGAACTTGACTGGCCTGCACAGAGTCCTGACCTCAACCTGACAGAACACCTTTGGGATGAATTAGAGCGGAGACTGTGAGCCAGGCCTTCTCGTCCAACATCAGAGTGTGACCTCACAAATGCGCTTCTGGAAGAATGGTCAAAAATTCCCATGAACACACTCCTAAACCTTGTGGACAGCCTTCCCAGAAGAGTTGAAGCTGTTATAGCTGCAAAGGGTGGACCAACGGCATATTGAACCCCATAGACTAGGAATGGGATGTCACTTAAATTCATATAAGAGTCAAGGCAGGTGAGCAAATACTTTTGGCAATATAGTGTATATTTGTATTATATTCTATATTGTATATTGCATTTAGTGATCATTTACAAGGGTCAATGAAGTTAACTAGGTAATATCTCAGTTACCCTAAACTCATCATATTTTTGTTCTTGTTTACTAATATTATATATGAGGCCTTTATCGCAATGTACAACCATTTCCAAGTTGTATGTATTTTCTCAGTGTACAGGATATAAATTATTATTATTAGGCCCAAGCCCAGACATACATGTCGGCGAGGGCCTATTAAAATCGCATGGTTCCGTTATTATTTTTTTTTAATTTTTTTATTTTTTTTATTATTATTCTCTCGCCACTTTGAATGCAAATTTGACCCCCTGAACGTTAACGAAAAGTCAATTTTATTGACCAAAAATTCAAGCCCGGTGAAAAATTTATTTATTTGAAGTCACCAAAAAAAAATATCACAAAATGACTCAGTAGCGCCCCCTCAAAATACATTATGCGGATGGGAGCCCTCCCCAAATTTTTTTCATCGTACAAACATGAAACTTGGCACAGACATAGCCCATGGTAGGACAAGTAAAAAATTATATTATGGCCCCACCCTAAACCCAACAGGAAGTCGGCCATATTGGATGGAAGTGTGGACCTCTAAAATCCCATCCCTCATACTTTCATCATCTCTCCCTCGGGTTTACATCCAATTTGGACCAAACTGGGTGAAAATCACCTACACACATGTGTAATCAGAAGTTATCACGTACATTTTTGATCAAATGTTGGGCGTGGCTGTGATGAGCTCACAACGAAGCGGCCATTTTTAGAAGTATAAAAGTGAGTATATCTCGCAAAGAAAGTGTCAGATTGAGTTGGACCCAATGTAACATTTGTGCGAAATGACAACCTGAACACGATGATATGTCACTCGTATGGTTGGATCGTAAAATGGCTCTCTCACGCCCCCTACAGTTTTTGAATGGGAGTGAAAAAAAATTTTTGACACAGGATCATGAAACTTGGCACATACATCCCTCATGCCAAACTGAACCAAAAAGCCAAAGAGGACACACCTCTATTTACAATCGTGTTGCCATGACAACACCAAAACTGTACCATTCAAATGAATGGGGTTTTTCTACAAGGACACTATTGCTGAAAAACTCTTTGTGTTCCACTAATGGTACACAGACTGAAAATTAAACTGTGGAAAGTAGAATTTTCCAGCAAGAAGAATTTTCGAAATATTGAAAAATGACTTGGCCACGCCCCCTCAAAATATGAAAATACATTGCGCGAATGAGAACCCACCCAAAAAAAATTTCAACATAGAAACATGAAACTTGGTTCAGAGATAGACCATGGAAGGACAAGTAAAAAATTACATTATGGCCCCACCCTAAACCCAACAGGAAGTCGGCCCTATTGGGTGGAAGTGTGGACCTCTAAAGTCCCACCCCTCATACTTTCATCATCTCCTCCTAGGGTTTACATCCAATTTGGACCAAACTGGGTGAAAATCACCTACACACATGTCTGATCAAAAGTTATCACCTGCATTTTCGATCAAATGTTGGGCGTGGCTGTGATGACCTCACAACAAAGCGGCCATTTTTAGAAGTATAAAAATCTGTATATCTCACACACAGAGTGTCAGATTGACTTGGACCCAAAGTAACATTTGTGCAGAATGACAACCTGAACACGATGATATGGAACTCGTATAGTTGGATCGTAACATGGCTCTCTGGCGCCCCCTACCGTTTTTGAATGGAAGTGAAAAAAAATGTCTGACATAGGCAAAAGAAATTTGGCACACACATCCCTCATGCCAAACTGAACCAAAAAGCCAATGAGGACACACCCCTATTTACAATTGTGTTACCATGACAACACCAAAACTGTGCCATAGAAATGAATGGGGTTTTGTCAGAATCCCACCCCTCATACTTTCATCATCTCCTCCTAGGGTTTACATCCAATTTGGACCAAACTGGGTGAAAATCACCAACACACATGTGCGATCAAAAGTTATCACCAACATTTTTGATCAAATTTTGGGCGTGGCTGTGATGAGCTCGAGATTGAGCGGTCATTGTCAGAAGCATAAAACTGTGCTTATCTTGCAGAATGCCGGATCGAGCCCAAGATACAGTGTCCTGTCGCTGTCGGTGGCCTCAGCGGTTGCGTGGGGAGGCGGTCGCATGGGAGGGCGAGGGCCTTAACACCGCTTGTGGCTTTAATTATTATTATTATTATTAGGCCCGAGCCCAGACATACATGTCGGTGAGGGCCTATTAAAATCGCATGGTTCTGTTATTATTATTACTTTACTTTCGCCGCTTTGAATGCAAATTTGACCCCTGAACGTTAACAAAAAGTCAATTTTATTTGACCAAAAATTCAAGCCCAGCAAAAAAATTTTTTTATTTGAAGTCGCCAAGTAAAAATGTCGCAAAATGACTCGGTAGTGCCCCCTCAAAAATCAAACTACATTACGCGGATGGGAGCCCTCCCCATATTTTTTTCACCATACAAACATGAAACTTGGTACAGACATAGCCCATGGTAGGACAAGTAAAAAATTACATTATGGCCCTGCCCTAAACCCAACAGGAAGTCGGCCCTATTGGGTGGAAGTGTGGACCTCTAAAGTCCCACCCCTCATACTTTCATCATCTCCTCCTAGGGTTTACATCCAATTTGGACCAAACTAGGTGAAAATCACCTACACATGTGTGATCAAAAGTTATCACCTACATTTTTGATCAAATGTTGGGCGTGGCTGTTACAAGCCTGTGATGAAGTGGTCGTTTTCAAAAGAATAAAACTGCTTATCTCACAGAATGTCGGAAAGAGGCCACGATTTGGTGACCTCGGTGATCGCGCGATAGGGCGAGGGCCTTAACACCGCTTGCAGTTTTAATTAGGCTCGAGCCCAGACATACATGTCGGCGAGGGCCTATTAAAATCGCATGGTTTCGGTATTTTTTTTTTTTCTCTCGCCACTTTGAACGCAAGTTTGACCCCCTGAACATTAACGAAAAGTCAATTTCATTTGACCAAAAATTCAAGCCTGGTGAAATTTTTTTTATTTGAAGTCGCCAAGAAAAAATATCGCAAAATGACTCGGTACCGCCCTTACATCCAATTTGGACCAAAGTTGGAGAAAATCATCTACACACATGTGATCAAAAGTTGCCATTTACATTTTTGATCAAATCATGGGCGTGGCTGTGATGACCTCACAATTAAGTGGCCATTTTTAGAAGTATAAAAGTGTGTGTATCTCACACACAGAGTGTCAGATTGAGTTGGACCCAATGTAACATTTTTGCGGAATGACAACCTGAACACGATGATATGTAATTCGTATAGTTTGATCATAAAGTGGCTCTCTCACGCCCCCTACAATTTTTGAATGGGAGTGAAAAAAAAATTTTGACATAGGAAAACAAAACTTGGCACACACATCCCTCATGCAGAACTGAACCAAAAAGCCAATGAGGACACACCCCTATTTGCAATTGTGTTGCCATGACGACACCAAAACTGTGCCTTTCAAATGAATGGGGTTTTGCCACAAGGATTCCACTGATGAAAAACTCTTTGTGTTCCACTAATGGTACACAGACTGAAAATTACACTGTGGAAAAGTAGAATTTTCCAGCAAAAATAATTTTTAAAATATTGAAAAACGACTCGGCCACCCCCCTCAAAATATGAAAATACATTGTGCGGATGGGAACCACCCTAAAAAAATTTCCAGTTAGAAACATGAAACTTGGTACACACATAGCCCATGGTAGGACAAGTAAAAAATTACATTATGGCCCCACCCTAAACCCCACAGGAAGTCGGCCATATTGGTTGGAAGTGTAGACCTCTAAAATCCCACCCCTCATACTTTCATCATCTCCTCCTAGGGTTTACATCCAATTTGGACCAAACTGGGTGGAAATTTACTACACACATGTGTGATCAAAAGTTATCACCTACATTTTTGATCAAATGTTGGGTGTGGCTGTGATGACATCACAACAAAGCGGCCATTTTTATAAGTATAAAATTGTGGCTATCTTGCACACAGAGTGTCAGATTGAGTTGGACCCAAGTGACATTTGTGCAGAATGACAACCTGAACACGATGATATGGAACTCGAATACTTAGATCGCAAAATTGCTCTCTGACGCCCCCTACAGTTTTTGAATGGGAATGAAAAAATTTTTTTGACATAGAAACAAGAAATTTGATGCATGCACCCCTCATGCCAAACTGAACCAAAAAGCCAATGAGGACACACCCCTATTTACAATTGTATTGCCTTGACAACATCAAATCTGTACTTTTCAAATGAATGGGGTTTTGCCACAAGGATGCAATTGCTGAAAAACTCTCTGTGTTCCACTAATGGTACACAGACTGAAAATTACACTGTGGAAAAGTAGAATTTCCCAGCAAGAAGAATTTTAAAAATATTGGAAAATGACTTGGCCACGCCCTCTCAAATTATGAAAATACATTGCGCGGATGGGAACCCACCCAAAAAAAATTCCACGTAGAAAAATTAAACTTGGTCCAGACATAGCCCATGATAGGACAAGTAAAAAAATTACATTATGGCCCCGCCCTAAACCCAACAGGAAGTCACCATATTGGGTGGAAGTGTGGACCTCTAAAATCCCACCCCTCATACTTTCATCATCTCCTCCTAGGGTTTACATCCAATTTGGACCAAACTGGGTGAAAATCACCTACACACATGTGTGATCAAATTTATTACCTAAATTTTTGATCAAATGTTGGGCGTGGCTGTGATGACCTCACAACGAAGCAGCCATTTTCAGAAGTATAAAAGTGTGTATATCTCGAACACAGTGTCAGGTTGAGTTGGACCCAATGAAACATTTGTGCGGAATGACAACCTGAACACGATGATATGGAACTCGTATAGTTGGATCGTAAAATGGCTCTTGCACGCCCTCTACAGTTATTGAATGGGACAAAAAGAAAATTTTTTTTGACATAGTCAAACAAAATTTGGCACACACATCCCTCATGCCAAACTGAACCAAAAAGCCAATGAGGACACACCTACTATCGTGTTGCCATGACAACACCAAAACTGTACCATAGAAATGAATGGGTTTTTCTCAGAATCCCACCCCTCATACTTTCATCATCTCCTCCTAGGGTTTACATCCAATTTGGACCAAACTGGGTGAAAATCACCTACACACGTGTGATCAAAAGTTATCACCTACATTTTTGATCAAATGTTGGGCGTCGCTGTGATGAGCCTGTGATGACGCAGTCATTTTCAGAAGTATAAAACTGTGCTTATCTCGCAGAATCTCAGATTGAGCCCGTGATACAGTGTCCTCTCACTGTCGGTGGCCTCAGCGGTTGCGTGGGGAGGCGGTCGCGCGGGAGGGCGAGGGCCTTAACACCGCTTGCGGTTGTAATTATTATTATTATTAGGCCCGAGCCCACACATACATGTCGGCGAGGGCCTATTAAAATCACATGGTTCCGTTATTTTTTTATTTATTTTTTTTCTCTCGCCACTTTGCACGCAAATTTGACCCCCTGAATGTTAACGAAAAGTCAATTTCATTTGACCAAAAATTCAAGCCTGGTGAAAAATTATTTATTTGAAGTCGCCAAGAAAAAATATCACAAAATGACGGCCATATTGGATGGAAGTGTGCACCTCTAAAATCCCACCCCTCATACTTTCATCATCTCCTCCTAGGGTTTACATCCAATTTAGACCAAACTGGGTGAAAATCACCTACACACATGTGTGATCAAAAGCTATCACCTACATTTTTGATCAAATGTTGGGCATGACTATGGTGACCTTACAAATAAGTGGCCATTTTGAGAAGTATAAAAGTGTGTATATCTCGTACACAGAGTATCAGATTGAGTTGGACCCAATGTAACATTTGTGTGGAATGACAACCTAAACGCGATGATATGGAACTCGTATAGCTTTCATTTTCTTTTGGGAAACTTAAAATCACAACTGCAGGCTGCATGCACAGCTGAAAATTTACACCTGCTAAGAATCAAATGCATCTAAATTTTGGGTTTGGAGGATATAAAGTGATAAATGTGAATTAGAGAATTTGCTCAACAGAAATGTTAAAATCCAAATGACGACAGAAATAATGTAACTTTTAGCATGATTTTTTTTTTTTTTTTTTCCTACACAGTGTGTTCTATTTGGACAAAAAGAGTGTGCATTACTCTGTCAATGTGGTCAGTGTGCAATTAAAAAAAAAGGCTCGTTAGTCTTTAAGTTTTTCTCTAAAACTCAGCCCATGGAGCCGCTAACCCTAACACTAACCCTTTTCCTAACCCTAATCCTTAACCCTAACACTAACCCTGACCCTAATGCTGACACAAACACTAACCTTAACTCTGACCCTAACTCTAACCCTGACCCTAACACTAACCCTAATGCTAACCCAAATGCTAACCCTATTCCTAACCCTAACCCTAAAATGACTGTTTAAGTGATAATGTAGTCATATGAAATCAGACATATACTTCAGCTTTTCTTTAGCTGTAAAAATTAAAGTTTTCATTTTAGCTGCTTACTGAATATGAGTTTATATGATAACAATATGAGGTTCATTTCGATCTAATAAATGTAATTTATGGCCAGTATCTTTGGCTGGTAAATGTCATGAGTTAGGCTAATAGAAGTCAATACTATACCCTGCAATCATGGAAAAAAACTGTCAATGTGATGTTTTTGTCCCAGAAATACCTGGGACCAGTTCCAGAAAGCAGGTTCAACAAACTTTGAGTCTAATCCTAAACTCTGAATTGACTTACTCTGAGTTTAGAAACTCTGAGTATCCAGTTCCAGAGAAGCAGCTTTGAATTAGTTCAATCGACTCCGAGTATGCTTACCCAGAGTTAGGCACATGCACGAACCACAATAAAAAGCCATCATCAATGGAGCCCTGATACCTAGATTCACCACGGTAACCGCTGACAACAAGCGTGGCAGTTATTTCAGTCCACTTAAACAAGAGGTTCTAATCGAAGCGTATGGGGAATATGAAGTGGTATTCAGTAGAAAAGCCAATGCTGCTGCTGCTAAGGAGAGAGAAGCATCATGAGAGAAAACTGAAGCCCAAGTCAATGTGTAAGTTGGAATACACTAGTCCACTGAATTACTAGCCTGTTTGACTTCATTAAAACTATGGCATATTGGTTAAAACATTATTGGATTGAATAAAAGTGGTGGATAGAATAAAATCTGAGTCGTTTTTAGGTCCAATCCCACTGAAGAAAAACACACATGGAGGAAAGTGAATATGAAATATAAAAAACATCATTCAGAAAGCTAATGGCATATTATTCTAGGCCTTGATTGTACATCATTTATTCCTGTTTGAAACTGGCTAATATACAAAGTAAATATTCAGTGGCTATTTACACAGTCACTGGAACCAGGATTTGAGCATGCCTATAGTTATCTGAACTAGTCCTAGTCTTGATGTGGACCAGGTTAAAACACTTTTTGGGCCCCAGCTCAGGGTCAGGGGCACCAGAGAAGGCTGGCATGGATATCGTCTGTCTCCCAGTAGGTACCCATCAATCTCTCTTGTAAGTAAAGTGGATACATGTGGGTGTGTCTATATCAGGGAGACAAAAATGATAATTGCACAAAGTGTTCAGTTACTTACCACGTGCAAATCTGTGGCTCAGGCTACACTCTGGATATATACTCCTTATTGAAATTTAAAGATCAGTTGAAAAATTGCACGAATTAACATTTTGCACTGTTGGATCTTAAAAAAGATTCCAAGTAGAGTTTCAAAATAGAAAATGAAGAAATGGAAGTGAGACAAAAAAACTGAGTGAGCAATTTATTGAAAACAACAATTAAACTGAAATAGGCTGTTCATCAGCTGATCAAAAATTTAAGACCGCACCTAAAAAAAAAAACCAAAATCCCCTTACAATAGAAATAGTGGTAGTAGCGCCACTGTTCTTGTTGAGCTCTTCAAAAATTTGTTTCGGCATCCTTGGTGATTATTATTATTATGATGACGGGAGTGTTCGCAGGAGGGGGATGTTGCTCCAAGTGGTGAAGATGGCTTCACGGAGGGCATCCTCTGTCTGGAACTGATGTTCATTTTTTGTTAACTTCCCATGCCATCCATCCCCAAATGTTTTCAATTGGATTTAGATCAGGGGAACATGCAGGATGGTCTAAAAGGGTGACATTATTCCTCTGGAAGAAGTCCTTTGTCTGGTGGGTACTGTGAACTGCAGCATTGTTTGTCCTGTTTTTAAACCCAGTCATTACCACACAAACGAGGGCCCTCAGTCATGAGGGATGCCCCCTGCAACATCTCCACATAGCCAGCCGCCGTTTCATGCCCCTGCACAGCCTGAAGCTCCATTGTTCTACTGAAGGACAAAGCACCCCAGATCATGATGGCTCCCCCTCCACTGTGTCATGTAGAAAATATCTCAATTGGGATCTCCTTGTCATGCTAGTAACATTGGAAGCCATCAGGATTGTCAGTGATAAATGTTTTCTCATCAGAGAATAAAACTTCCTTCCACCTTTCAATGTTCCATGTTTGGTGGTAGTCTCTTGCAAAGTCCAAACAGCAATTTTATGGCGTTGAAGGAGACAAGACCTTTGAAGTGGTTTTTCATTCTTAAAGCCCCTCTCTCGCAGATACCATGTGATGGTTAATGAGTTGCAGTCGGCACCAGTCACACCCTAATTTGGGTCAAGGAACGTCCCGTGTCTTGATGGACAGCTGATTGGATCCTCTGGCTCAGCACCGGTGAATTTTTTTTGGGTCTACCACTTGACTTTTTTGTTCCATAACCCTCAGGATCTTTTAAGAAATTCAAAATGACTGTCTTACCAACCTCAGCAGTGATGACGCATCGCAAGAGGCCATGCTTAATGCTGCTCAACAATCTGACCATGTTCAAAGAGAGAAAGTTTTTTTGCCTTTGCCATCAGGAAGTCATGACAGTATGAATACCTGACAGAAAATGATACTGAATCCACTTTTTTGTACATATTTAGCTTTTAAAAGCTGTGGTCTTGAACTTTTGATTGACTGATGAACAGCCTATTTCAGTTTAATTGTTTTCAATAAAAAGCTTATTCCCAGCTTACTCAATTTTTTTGTGTCTCACTCCCATTTCTTCTTTTTGCATTTTGAAACTCTTCTTAGAACCTTCTTATGATCCAACTGTGCAAAATGTTAATTCATGCAATTTTTCAACTGGTCTTAAAATTTTGATCAGATGTGTATGTGGAGTCATGTACAGAGCTAGGCCACCTGCCTTCTACATTTGCAATGATGTGTGCCAGATCATATGATAGTGCAGAGAATGGCATTATAATTATTAGCTGTGGTACATTGTGATGTATGCTGTCATTTCCAACATATTAGTGACAATACCTGGACATTGTTGCTGAGGAAGGACTTCCTATTAACATAGTCCCCTTCTTTTTGTGCAGGAGCAGTAATAGGAATGTGAGTTCCATCTATACACACAATTACATTTGGAAACCCTGAAAAATGAAGATTATCACTGATCTCAGTCTGACTTTGCAGCAGAATGTCTCTAACATTATTTTAAATATAATTTAGCATTTAATATATAGTGAAAGATTAAAATGACAATAATAAACTTTTTTTGAACTTAAGTAGGAATAAAATAGAAAGGTGAACAGAAGGAAAAAAGAAATTACAAATTTAAACAGAACACTCCAAAATATTGAGGGTAATAACCAGAAAAAGGAAATAAAGTCCCACACTCTTCATTGTGGCTCTTCAACAACACTTTATGTTCAAAATGGAGTAGGAGGAAGCTGAGCTTATATTGTCCTACCCCAGATAGTTAGAAATAGATACATAGATATGCATCAGAAAATGATAACACATGTATTTGTGGTCAGAAAATCATCTGCCGATGTAAAGCACAAAGCACTGCATATTAACTGTGCTTCTAAATCTACGGGATCATGTTAATGTGGACATTCCATATGTAAAACAACGTCGTTCACATGGGAGGAGTCATGCGAAACTCGGGGTTTCTTAAAAGAAAACCTGCCAACGAGCAGGTTATGTTCACAGAGTAAGTTACCATGGTGACAAATTCAGGGCTTGACTTGCCTCTCTTTCTGGAGCTTAAAACCCAGAGTTTCCCTCATCTCAGGGTTAACATACTCAGAGTTTTCATATAACCTGCCTTCTGGACCAAGGTCCTGGTATTATGTTTATCTGTTTCTATTTATTTATTTACATACTTGCATACACACACACACACACACACACACATTCACATACACACATCATAAATCATAAATGCTATAAAAAGAATTTTAAAGAAGAATCTTAATTTTGAAAAAAAGAAATTCAGACAAGGATGGGGGAGTTTTCAGGTTTATTTAAAGGCATAATAAATATAGCACCATTACAGAGAAGAGACTTTGGAGGGAACAGGAAGGTTTTTTAGTGTAAATGGAGTTTCCATTCAGGGTTATTAACTGAGGTCGTATAAACTGCAGGTCTTAGTGGCTATAATTTTGAGTATTTTTATTCATTTATTTATTTATTTTTGTTAAATTTATTTATTTAAGTAATTTCTTGAAACCAAACAAAATAAAAAACCATACAGGTTCTCCGGGTAACACATTTACGTCAAAGACTGTAGTTTGTATAAACCAGTCTGACATAAAAAAAGACAATACACACATGCAGTGAGATAACATAAAGTAGATGGCCTTATTACACATGACTTATTGCACATATGTAAAAACTCAACTGTGACAAAGAACAAAATACATTTAGTCGATGTAGTTCTGTTAGTTAACATAAAAACAAGTGTATATGTGTGTGTGTGTTGGGGTATAATCCTGAACAAGTCAGTGGAAGTCTTGCTAAAAAAAAAAAAAAAAGACAATCTCATTCCAGGAGAGTGCAGCAGTAAAGTCAGCATAACAAAATGAGAGGAGCACCTTCCGAAACATCTGCAGCTGTTCACCTTCATACTATTGTAACAGGAGCGTGCAGTGATTAATGAACAACCAACAAGTCTACACACATCAATACAATTAACAGTCCCCTCATTTTAGTCAAAAATGTGTTTCTAAAGTGGTTTCAACTCGGTCCAACTTGAAGATGTAGCAATTCTTCATGTCTACTCGTTACTTCCTCCTGAAATTTCCAATCTGAACGCCTCTCCTTCCAGTTACACAGCGGAACGTGGCTGGTTGGATATTCCAGTACTTGACTGGGTTGGCGAACAGACTAATGCCCGTGTAAAGGTTCTTCTTCACACTGGAACTAATGGGACAGAAGTCGTTGACTCCCACACTGCTGATTTTATTACCGTGGAGGAAAATCACCTGAATAGACAAATCAGATTTATATATGAGTGGATGGATGGATGGATGGATGAACGAATGGATGGGTGAGTGGATGGATGGATGTTTTATGACAGTAAGTAAACAATCAGTCAAATAAATTAGATCAGACATTCTCATGGAAATAAAATCAAATGTGTGTATTAGTTGGAAACAACACACAGATGTTGGAGGAAAGGACTTCAGTCTGTCTGTCAGAGTTACTTTGTACTGTCTCTCTGTTCCTTTGTGCTTTGTTACTTTGTACTCATATATTTAGAACCATTAAAAACGCACGGATCAGAAGAATATGTATATTTGGAGATATATTAAATTAACTGGTTTGGGGTTACCTTCATATTAAAGAGGGAAGCATTTGGCATTAGAGAATGAACTGTGGACAAATTGTGATCAACTTAACATGTTTATTCAGTGCACTGAATACAGGTAATCAGAAACTGAAAATGTCATCATTCCATATTGGGTTTGTCCACCTCTGGCTTCCAAACAAGCAGTGTCGCAATGATGCATGTAACAAAGTCTCATGATCCTGTCCTGAGGGATCTGATGACTCAGATGACTGATTGTACTTCGATATATGGCAAGCCAATTGAGCATTTATTATATATCCTTGATAGCCAATACTATTATGCTGCACTAGTGAGGCAAAATGTCACACTAGTTCAGTAGTGAAGGGCAAGAATGTGCACTAATTTACTAGTGAAGGCCAAAATGTTCACTAGTTAGCTAGTGGATGTATTTTTGACATTGCTAGTTTACTAGTGCAGCCAAAATCTCTCACTAGTTAACTAGTAGGAGCCAAAATGTTCACTAGTTAACTAGTGAATGCATATTTGACTACTAATTACTGGTGCACCCAAAAACCTTCGCTAGTTGACTAGTAAAGCGAAAATCCTCACTAGTTAAGTAGTGGATGCATTTTAGACATACTAGACAACAAGTAGGGTGCAAAATGTCCACTAGTAAACTAATGTGGTGCAAAACCATACTAGTAACTAGTTGAGCATATGCTAATGAGGAGGTGGGTACAAAGATTAAACCGAGGCTTCCTATTGGCTTTTCCCTCCCTAATGTAAAATCATGGCTTAAGGCACGGCTGCGCATTACCCATTTCCAGTGGAATCTTAGGACGTTAAATTACTTCCACCAACTGTAGAGTGCAGACCTGCTGGGCCTGGCCAAGTGAAAGTTACCATCAGGGCCAAATTCTTTTTTCTCTAAAACAATTTTTCTGATTACTCAGTATGAAAGACATATACCTCTAAGTTTCTAAAATGGTGTTTAATTTGTAGCTGAATTACAACTGGATATATAAGAACATATATGAGAATACAGGGCAAATTAAGAACAGTAAAGGTTGTAAATGAAAGCATAAAGCAAAAATTCGGAATGTAAATAGCAATGTGTAAATAATTTGTTCAAATATATGCCTATGTCTAATCTCATATTTTATATTTCATTTTAAATGTTAATTATATTAAAAAACAGCAGAAAGATGTGTATTAAATGAAGTAATGAAACATATGTCCCCAAAGACTGATAATTTTATCAGTATCTTAATAAAATCTTTTATTAATATGGTGCATCACACTGAACAAATGCCGCACTCTTACCATGAATTAATGTCTTTTAAAACTAAAATAAAAAATGATATCAATTTCAATTTCAATTATCTCCCTACATTCAAATCCAGACTCAAAACTCACCTATTTAGAATAGCCTACCCCCCATAAGCTCTACTCTCCATTCTACAACTTCATTTCTATATATAGTAATCATTTGTTTTAATCTGTTTATTTCTTTGTATTTTATGGATTGTTTGTTTTATCTTGTTGTAGAGTGTCCTTGGGTGTCTTGAAAGGTGTTTATAAATAAAATGTATTATTATTATTATTATTATTATTATTATTATTATTATTATTATTATATAATGTACTCTCATATATTAAGAAAAGTGTGGTATGCTAAATATTTGCACTTTCCTTGAGAAACAACACTTTTTGGCATTTTTTCCAAACCTTGAGTAACTGCTGGATATTTCTCCTCACTCTGTTACTTTGTCAATAATGATAAATTCATGTTTTTATTAAATATTTGGTTATTCCTGAATGGCATGCTAAAGTACTTACTTGCTTTGAGCTATTATGGTTGCTGCTAAATTAATTTTTAAAAACAGATACGGCATAAGACTGAGAGTCTGTGTTGAGGAACTTATTTGAAGGGTGAAGGAGCATGAGATGCTCAGTACAGTCATCCCTCTTCCACTCACATGCAGTATAAATCAGCTTTACACAGTAGCTTGTCTCTTGGCATACTACAAAAAAGGCCCTTAGTTTCAAGTCAGAGCAAGCAACAGCACAAGCAGAAATGCAATGTAACACCTTCAAACAGTGTTGTGAAACAATTATTTTATCAGAATAAAGAAAAAAAAATACATTAATAAAAACAATTCATTCTCAGCACTGTGCCTCTTCTATGTGAATTATCCATAGGTATTTTTGCAAGTTTTTTTTATTGTTTTTTTTAGTATCGCATCACTGTTTCAATGAGCTTAACAAAGATCTGTCTCTGTGTGGGCTGCAAACATGTCATCATGGGCACTGATAAAGTCACACCAATCCATAGCTGTGATCAATAACTGCTTCGGCACTTGTCAAAAATATTTAGTACATGCCACAGTCAGTGTCCTTTAAAGCACTTACAAATGAAACAGGCCGGGCAAAGTCTCTGATTGGTCAAGGCTTTATGTAGGTGTTACTTCCACGTTTCACAGAAGGCTAATTTTCAATGCCAGTCGGGGAGATTTCAAGCGGATGAAAACAGGATCATGGCAGAGTCATTCAAATTCACACGTTTGCTGGAATTGCCTAAAGTTTCCTTCAATGATGTGTTGAGGCTCCAGTACAATTAGCACAGCAAACCCGAGAAAGTGTTTTACGTTTTTTCTGTCTTTTGATCTGTGCAAAGTTGAAAGTAAGTTGCCTTAGCCATCCTAGCTAACATTAAAGTTGGGCTGTTGGGATCTGTTCAGCAGCAAATAATCACATTATTAGAAACACTATTTAATGCTTGTTTTGACAGTGTTGGGTAAAAGGGCCCAAGAAATGAGATCTCTTTGAGAGATCACTGTTGTTCTGCTACTGTATGAAAAAAGCAGAGACACAAAACAAGCTGAGAGCAGGATGAGTAGCTTAAATGTCACGTTCAAAGTTCTGTTGAACACGTCCTCAGTTTTTTATTCTAACATTGCAGTATTTCAGTTTCAGTAACCACAGAAGCATAAAATATATATGTAGCTGTTATTAATGATTACTGCACATAATTAAGATGAATAAAAATGTTATGGACTTTACAACAGATCAAAGTAAAGACTAAATCCTTGCTAAAAATGTAGCAATGCAGTTACAGCATAGGTGAGTGTGGAGGTTGGCATGAATTCTAGTTCTGTGATACTGTAAATAAGCAGGGTAGAAAATCTAAATTTCACTTACTTTGCTACCCTCTAAACAGCTCATGTTCAATTTCAAAACTGTCTTGTCGTCTGTAACGGCTCGAAACACAGAAAGATATGGTTCCAGCATTATTGCTGAGTAAATGATGTACTTGAAACCAATTTACAATCTTTGTTTCTGTATTTCAGATGAACTTACAAGATTCTGGAGGCAAGTGCTTTAAAGGACATTGACTGTGGCATGTACTAAATATTTTTGACAAGTGCAGAAGCAGTTCCTGATCACAGCTATGGATTAGTGTGACTTTATTATCTGTGCCCAAAATGACATGTTTGCATCCCATACAGAGACAGATCTTTGTTAAGCTCATTGAAACAGTGATGTGATACTGAAAAAAACAAAACACTTGCCAAAATACTTATGGATAAGTCACATAGAAGAGGCAGAATTGCTCTGACTTGAAACTAAGGGCCTTTTTTGATAGTATGCCAAGAGACAGGCTACTGTGTAAAGTTGATTTATACTGCATGTGAATGAAAGAGGGATGACTGTACTGAGCATCTCAAGCTCCCTCACCCTTCAAATAAGTTACTCAACACAGACTCTCAGTCTTGTAGTAGAGTGTGTCTTCCTGCCCTCTGGCCCTGACAGTCTTTGACAGAAAGGTAAGCATGTGGACTTTGCAGAAACATGTGAAAAAACTGACAATACGAACAAATTAAAAGTTACTGTCGGATAGACTGTATCAGAGACCTCATCAGTCTTATGCCACATCTGTTTTTAAAAATTGATTTAGCAGCAACCATAATAACTCAAATTGTAGGTCTAAGCTAGTACTTTAACATGCCATTCAGGAATAATAACCAAATTTTTAATGAAAACATGAATTTATCATCGACAAAGTAACAATATTTAGGAAAAATATACAGCAATTATTCAAGGTTTGGATAAAATGCCAAAAAGTGTTCCTCAAGGAAAGTCCAAATATTTAGCATACCAAACTTTTCTTAATATATGAGAATACATTATATCCAAAAATGAAACTGATATCATTTTTATTTTAGTTTTAAAAGACATTAATTCATGGTAATGGGGTGAGGTGTTTGTTCAGTGTGATGCACCATAATATTAATCAAAGATTTTATTAAGATACTGATAAAATTATCTGTCTTTGGCATCATATGTTTCATTACTTTATTTAATACACATCTTTTTGATGTTTTTTCATATATATATATATATATATATATATATATATATATATATATACTTAACATTCAAAATGAAATATAAAATATGAGATTAGATACAGGCATTTATTTTGAACAAATTTATTTACCGTACTTTCCGGGCTATAAGCTGCACCTGAATATAAGCTGCACCCACCACATTTTAAAAGAAAAAAATATTTGTACATATATAGGCCGCACCTGACTAAAAGTCGCAGGTGTCCACATTGTAACATGAAAGATGGTAAACAGAAAGATTATTTAAATATTTATTTCAATACCTTAACTGCTTTTTTCCAAACAGTGCCTGTAACATGGCAGTAAAACGGCAAGTAACACGGCTGGTTAAAAAACCCAGAAAAGTCATTGATCGCTGTCTTCATCTTCCTTCTGGGCATTGAAACCACTGAAGTCATCTTCTTCTGTATCGGAGTTGAACAGCCTCAGAAAGGCTCCGTCACACACCTTCTCAGTCTCTCTTCCGTTGTCACTCTCAATGGCACTTACGTGCAGCAGCTCTATTTCCTTCTTGGACAGCCACATCAATTGCTTTTAACTTAAAAGCTGCATTATATGCATTTATTCATTTTTTCCATGATGAGGGTTTGTGCATGACACAAAATGATTGTTAAGTTAAGCTTAAAACTTCTCCTCTTCGCATCACCTCTTCCACCTGTCTGTTTCGCTTTTGCGCTTCCTGCTAGAGCGCCCCCTGGAGGCCGTTAGCCCGTAAAAGTCTATACTTGAGCCGCATCGTTGTATAAGCCGCAGGGTTCAAAGCATGAGAAAAAAGTAGCGGCTTATAGTCCGGAAAGTACGGTACACATTGCTATTTACATTCTGACTTTATGCTTTATGCTTTCATTTACAACTTTTACTGTTCTTAATTTAAACTGTATTCTCATATATGTTCTTATATATCCATTTGTAATTCAGCTACAAATTAAACACCATTTTAGAAACTTAGAAGTATATGTCTTTCCTACTGAGTAATCAGAAATATTGTTTAAGAGAAAAAAGAAATTGGCCCTGATGTTCACTTTCGCTTGGCCAGGCCCAGTAGGTCTGCAACTCTACGGTTGGTGGAAGTAATTTAACGTCCTAAGATTCCACCGGAAATGGCCATGATTTTACATTAGGGTGGGAATCTTCCAGGAAAAGCCAATAGGAAACCTTGGTTCAATCTTTGTACCCACCTCCTCATTAGCATATGCTCAACTAGTTTACTAGTAGGCATTTTGCACCGCACTAGTTTACTAGTGGACATTTTGCCCCCTACTAGTTGACTAGTATGTCTAAAATGCATCCACTAGTTAACTAGTGAGGATTTTGGCTTTTACAAGTGAAATCATGAAGGTTTTTGGCTGTACTAGTAAAATAGTAAGGTCAAATATACATTCACTAGTTAACCAGTGAACATTTTGGCTCCTACTACGGTACTTAACTAGTGAGAGATTTTGGCTGCACTAGTAAACTAGTAATGGCAAAAATGCATTCAGTAGTTAACTAGTGAACATTTTGGCCTACACTAGTAAACTAGTGCCCATTTTTGCCATTCACTAGTGAACTAGTGTGACATTTGGCCTTACTAGTGCAGTAAAACAGTATTGGATATCGAGGATGTATAATAAATGTTCTATTAGCTTGCCATAGCGATAACAGCGCAGATGGCAAGCGACCTCACCATGGCTCAGACCTGAATGTAATATGCCAACAGCACATTCTCTCTGTTGTATCGTAAGTTGTGGCATTTTGAGCTGGCAAAACATTTCAGCATTTTCTTTGCTGCCTTTATATAGGCTATTGACCACACCTAAAGTTACCAGCCAAGCGTGACTCTGTACAAGAGATTCAACTCAATGTCTGACATTAAGGGATGTGTCCAAACACTGACGTTGCACGCATCAGGAATGAAAAAAATTCAGCTGTTAACTGTTACTCGTTTTGTGAGCAACATATACACAATAGGCACCTGAGCAAATCGTTTTCTGGAAATTACACCATGTGGTTGGACCATCCATTTTTAATGGTGCTAAGTATATAATACTTATCTCTATAGTCTGTCAGTGTTAATCATAGACTATGCTGGTATTGGGCTGTAAATGTTGATCTCTTCTGTGGTTGAGTTTTACTCCCCTGAATTAGGTCTTTAAGAAGAAACACTGCCACAAATTTATGTTCAATTAGTAAAATGTGGATTTTGGGTTTTCTCCATCAGTGAGAAAAACTGTTTTGCGTGTCTTCTAGAATCACAAAACAGCTAGATTGTAATTATTCAAAAAATATTGATATAAAATTGTGCAAAAGATGCAAAACAATAAGTGATTCCATTACCTACAGTCTCCAGAAGCTTGGGGGGAAACTTAAAGTTCTTACCAGAAATGTTTTAGATCATGCCTTATTATTCAAACTAAAATGGTAGACACGTTTTTAGCCAATCACTCAGACATAATTCAGGTACTTTTTGAGCAGTGTACTTGGACAAGTAATGGATAAATCTGAGAGTCTCGGAAGAAAATGTGATGTAAATGGTCTTCCTCATTCCAGACTGGAAGAAGGATTTAGGCATCCAATGTCTGTATGATAGCCTCACTACATAAAACAACAATAACCTAAGAGCTGCAATTACACATGAAAAATGGATAGTATCAATCAAGAAACACACAACTGAATAATGCATCTTTTTTTGGGAATTGAATAAGTCAAGCTTCCTCACCCAAAATGGCTCCTATCCAGGCAGTATTTTTCAAAGGTGGTGTTGTTGATATTTCATTAAATACAAAGATAATAATAATAATAATAATAATAATAATAATAATAATAATAATAATAATAATAATAATAATAATAATAATAATAATTGTGTTGACCCGTGGGGATCCACGGGTTCTAGATGTGGTAGTTTTTATGCTGATGTGTATTTGTACATGCCGTACCTTATTTGTTCAGCAGTCACCGCCAAAGCGTTCTATCAATAGCAATGTGATTGGAAGTATTTAAAAATTACTAATATCTCCCAAATATGTTGGTCTGATCAACTTGCAAATTTCACTAGTTGTTTTCTTGACCAAAAATACATGTTTGCCAAACTGCAGCAGTCAGCTCTTTCCAAATTTTGTGTGAATCCCAAGGCACACATACATGCACACACACAAAGGCCACTTGGCCTTATAATATAGATAATAATAGTGTTCCAAAAGTCCCAAGTATGTAGATGGAGGTTTGTCTCAGTAAAAACAGCTTAAAATCAGGTATTTCAATAGAACAGGTATCAGTGGGTGTATCTCACCTGGAGGTAGCGCAGTAAATTCAGACCTGGTGGGACTTTTCTCAGACGGTTGTTGTCCAGATGGATTTCACGGACATTTGGTATACTGGCCAGGCTGCCATTTTCTACAAACTTAATTTGGTTAAACCCAATCCAAGCCTATCATAAAGAAAAGTAAATATTGGATAAAAATACTGTTAAAATACTGTTAGTGGATTTTTGTGAATGGTCTTTTGTTTACCTCTGCAGGTTTTTATATCTGATTAAGTCTTCTATTTCCACCTTTGTGATCTTGTTGTAGTCCAGGTTGAGCTCTGTGATGGACTGTGGGAAATCTGTGAATAACAAAGATTAGTTACTGATGAGAAAACAGTCAAGGAAAACTGCAAGTTGGAAAGGTTACCAAGTGTCCCTAAGCAGTAGTACCTTTGGGTACAGCTGTCAGTTTGGCCTCTGCGACTCCAATATAAAGGGTGGACAAACCATTAAAAGCTCCCAGTTCAATCCCACTGTTGGCCAAAGGGTTGGCGCCCAACTCTATTGAAACAAATCCAATGAATCCATTAGCCTCCAGCACTCTTAATACCTCTTTCAGCCAATTACTTATCTGGGGAAAAAAACCAAAAAAAGATTAGTTCAAAACCAATCTGTGTTCATTTCAGACAGAGGCTTTAACAGGAACATGGGGAGACAACAAAAATATTAGTAGTTACAGTGATTTTAAGTAAAGAAAAATGTCTTAGCACTGGGTTCTCCACAACCTACTCCAACTTAAATTCCACTTGTATCATTGAATTTAATCATCATATCCTTTTCCCAGAGGCTGTAGGATAATCCAATCAAAACTGTTTTTTTTTCTGTTTACGTGCTTTGTAAATGTGTTAAGTGTGATATTTTTCTTATATTGAGAAATAACCTTTTTTAAAAACAATCTTAAGAAATCTGCGAACAATAATGAAACTAGAAAAGCATTTGGAGACTGCAGACCTCTGTCAAGGCAGATCAGGCCCCCCCACCCCCCCCCCCCCCCCCCCCCCCCTTCCCCAACAATCTTTTTTTCCTTGTGCCAGAATCAACAATTCCTGAAAATTTCATCAACCCCGCCCAATCACCACCAAAATTTAATCATTTGTTCCTTGTGCCAGTATCAACATTTCCTGAAAACTTCATCCAAACCACCCATAACTTTTTGAGTTATCTTGCTAACAGACAGACAGACAGACAGACAGACAGACAGACAGACAAACCCTGATGAAAATATAACCTCTGCCATTTCACTTGCACCAGTCCTATTCTTACTCTATGTCCTCCCACTTGGCCACATTATCCGACAGTACAGTGATGTCTCCTATCATCTATTCGCGGATGACATCCAGATATACTGCTCCTTTAACTCCTCTGAGCCCCACAAACTGAGTTCCTTAATCAACTGCTTGTCAGAGCTGAAGCAGTGGCTAAATGATAACAGCCTCCAGCTGAACTCCAGCAAAACTGAGACCCTCATCATTGCCCCGGATAGTGCAATCCCAGGGATCAAACATCACCTTGGAGACCTGAGTTCCTCGGTAAAGACAAAACTGAGGAATCTGGGTGTCATCTTTGACCAGGACATGTCTTTAGAATTCTACTCCAAACACCTAGTCAAAAACTGTTTCTTCCACCTACGCAACATCTCCAAACTCAGATCTATGGTGTCCACAAATGAGCTCGAGATGATCGTTCACGCTTTCGTATCTTCTCGCTTAGACTACTGCAACAGCCTGTTTACAAGCTTAAACAAGAAGGAGCTGGCCCGTCTACAGTTTGTCCAGAACTCTGCTGCCAGGCTCCTGACCCGCACAAACAGGAGAACCCACATCACTCCCATCCTTAAATCTCTCCACTGCCTCCCTGTTCTATATCGTCTTCATTTCAAAATTCTTGTGCTAACTTTCCGGGCCCTACATGGCCAGGCCCCTGCATACATTGCTTCCCTGATCCAGCCCTACAGCTCGACTCGTAGCTTGAGGTCTTCAGGACAGCACCTGCTGATGGTTCCACGGACCTGTTTTAGCACACGCGGTGACAGGTCTTTTAAAGCTGTGGCACCACGTCTATGGAATGACCTGCCTCTACACCTACGGTCCATGGACTCTGTAGAGAGCTTTAAGAAACACCTCAAAACCCTCCTGTTCAAAAAGGCTTTTTAGTCTCCCACCTGACCCAGGACCACCACAAACTGATTACACTCTATGTATTCATCATAACGTACTCCATGTGTCATCCCCCCCCCCAGTCTCTCTATATCTCTATCGCTCTCTCTTTTCTCCTCCTTTACTCTCTCTCTCTCTCTTTAACCCCAACTGGTCAAGGCAGACAGCCATCCTTCAGGAGTCTGGGTCTGCTCGAGGTTTCTGCCCGTTAAAGGGAAGTTTTTCCTCGCCACTGTCACCAATCACAAGTGTTTGCTCCTGAAGGATTCTGTTGGGTCTCTGTAAACTTAATTTGATTCTGATTTGAATTGATAAAGCACTTTGTGACTCTGTCTGTGAAAAGTGCTCTATAAATAAAATTTACTTTACTTTACTATTTACTTACTTGGCAGAGGTAACAATGCTAAATTAATGTAACTGTGTTTTCTTTCTGTCTATTTGCTTTGTAAATGTAAAAATTGTAATACTTTAATATTGGGAATGGACCTCAGGAAGAATAGTCTTTATTTTGGTAGAAACTAATGGGGATCGTTAAATAAAGAAATAAACATGACCCCAACATATAATTCACACAGTTCTTTCATACAGATGGAATATATGTTCAATAGACCTTATTTAATGAAATTAGACTTATTGATTGATTTTGTGGATGTTAAATAGTCATATGTACAGATTCAGACTTTACAGATGTTTCACAGACTCTTTGGAAGATGTAAAGTGCAGAACATTGGACAAATGGGACATGAGTTCCATTACTGGAGTTACACAACAACAAACAATACATGTCCCAATCAGAGATAGTGTCATTGTTGTGAACTGTCCTCCTGGTCAACACTTCTCTGTGTGTGAAAACTTAACTAAGTTTCTGTATCAAAAAAAAAACACAAAGAGATACTTGAACTTATAATACTTATCTTAAAACTTTCCTCCAGTCCACTGTACATTGACATTTGAAATGTTAAACTCAAGCCCAGGTGGGTCCAGTTGTCTTACCCAGGACATGGAGGTTTCTAAGGCCTTTGAATGCATCCTTTTGAATTTGGCTGATCTTGTTTTCATGGAAGCGTAGTTCAATGACATTGGGAGGAAGGTTGGCAGGGATCTCAGTTAGATGATTGTAGGAAAGGTAGAGCAGCCTCAGGTGGGCCATGTTCCTGAAGGCTTTGGGATGAATCTTGGAGATCTTGTTGTTGATTAGAAACAGGCCCTAATGTCAGAGTAGACAGGTGTTTATGATACTGAAATATGACTGGATTCAATTAGGATTGTTATACAAATAAAAGTGATTTTATTATCCATATTGGTCATTTTTACAACACTATAAGAGTATAAGTAATATTTTAATTAGACACGTACATCATGAAAGAAATCCATCTATCCATCCATCCATCCATCCATCCATCCATCCATCCATCCATCCATCCATCCATCCATCCATCAGGCTGGACATCTAGAGGCAGATGAGACTAAGATCAACCTGAACCACAATGCAGGGAAGAACAAAGTATGGAGAAGAATGGGAACAGAGCAACATGGTTTATGGGATCCAATAACTGGGTCAAGTAGGGTTTATAGGATTCAATAACTCAGTCAGTTGGGTTTATGGGATCCAATAACAGGGTCAGTATGGTTTATGGGATCCAATAACTGGGTCAGTAGGGTTTATGGGATCCAATAACTATGGAAGCGATTAGTTACCATAATCTAAATTAAAATGCATTTGAAGAAATGCTTTTTCATTTTAAGAATATGGCTGCATTATTTGACTCATAAATAAAATTATTAATAAATTATCCAATATGCATTTTCATTTTCTTATTCAAGACCGCTCATTCTTTTACTTAATTAAAAAGAAAAACAAAAACACATTTGAGATTTGATTTTCAAAACATGCCCCAGCAAATAGTTACCAAAATTCAATTTGAAATCTAAAATTTTAAATTTAAATGCATTAGCAAAAATGCTTTTTCATTTTAAGAATGTGGCTGAAATAACACTCATGCATAAAATGAGTAATAAATTATCCAGTCTGCATTTTCTTTTTCTCATTCATGTTGTTCATTTTATGACAATCAAAAAGAAAACAGAGGACATTGCTTTTTCATTTTCATGGTCTGCCCTGCAAAAAAGCTGCCATTATTTGAAAATGAATGAATAATTAGAAAATGAAAATGCATACTGGATAATTTATTAATAATTTTATTTATGAGTCAAATAATGCAGTAATATTCTTAAAATGAAAAAGCATTTCTTCAAATGTATTTAAATTTACATTATGGTAACTAATCACTTCCATAAATAACAGGGTCAGTAGGGTTTATGGGATCTAATAACTGGGTCACTAGGGTTAACATTGTCAGTAGGGTTTATGGGATTCAGTAACTGGGTCAGTAGGGTTTGTGGGATTCAATACCTTGGTCAGTAGGGTTTATTGATGATATGCTGGATGAATTCTGTACTTTACAGAGATATACTTTCCACTCACATTCAGACAAATGCAGTTAGGGTTTGGGTTAATATGGTGACTGGGTTACAGTTAGGGTTAATGGAGTTGAGTGGCCAATGCTTCACAGTATAGATGGACAATGACCCAAACATTTGAAGAAAGTGACCCAGGAGTTGTTTAAGGCAAAGAACTGGAATATTCTTCATTAACTCAAGTCAATCACCGGATCTCAACCCATTCATTGGTTTAAGTCAAGGCTCACAAACAAGCAACTCAAGACAGCTGCAGTAAAGCCAAAGCATCACAATGGAAAACAAAACACAAAAAACACCCAGTATTTGGTGACATCCAGAATCCAGAATTGAATTAGCAACAAACTCTTAAAAATGAACATTCAACTTATGGTAATTCACTTTTTTTAATTTTAATTTGCCCAATGACTCTTGAGCCCCTGAAATGAGTAGATGTTGTGTAAAAATGGTTCCAGTGCGATATGATATTTTTGTTAATGCCCTTGAATTAAACCTGACATTCTGCACTTAAGTTGCTTTGTAGCTGTTTGGTTTCAAATGCAAGTGGTGGTGTGCAGAAACCAAATCATCAAGATTATGTGACAGTCCAAATATGTCTGGGCCCAACAGTACAAATGTGGTCCAACAATAGTTCCCTCAGGTTTGTATCTGTGTTTAATTCCAGTCATGGATGTCTGGTTCAGATGTTTAAGATTCAGTTTTATTCCACTGATTTCTCTTACATAAAGCTTATTCAGGCCTTTAAAGTCATCCTCCTTGATCTCAGTGATGTCGTTGTTTTGAAGGTCGATCATCACAATGTCCTCTGGGATCTTCTCCGGAACAGAAATCAGACCTTTTGGCACAAACACAACTTCTGATTACCTACCAGAGTTGAATGTAAAATGATGACAGCTATAAATGGTGCCGTTTAAAAACGTGTTCTGTATGCAGAAGTTGTTGAACTTCCTGCTTTTGGAACTGCTGTCCCTGAATATATTATGACACTTATTTCCTGATGATCATGCACGATCTTTCAGAGGTATGGTCCACCAAACTGAACTTTTAGAGTTAAATACCTAACTTTCACAGGAAAACTCCATATTATGTGCACACGAGAATAAGAAACAAGTAGTATGTTGTAAAAAGTTGATAAAAATGTAAAAATTGTTGGTGTTTCTAAACATGGACCCTGAAGCACAGGAAAATATTAATTCCTTAATTGATTCATTTTCTGAATTGCTTTAACCTGAAGAGAGTCATGTGCTTGTCGGTGAAGGCAGGGTTTATCACAGGGCTGACCAATCACTCACATTCACACCAACAGGTGATTTACATTGAATTCTGAGTTGAGTTTTATGGAAAAGTTTGAGAGCTCGGTTTTTGAAATGGAAATAATTAATTTTACATTTTGAGGCCGTGACTTATAGTCATAAAATCATGTCTTTCATAAACGTATATCTTTTGCTCTGCCACAGTCTTACAACCAACTAAAATATTATTGTTAGTTGCATCTCACTTACCCAAATGGTTAACCATGTAAGTTAATTTGAAATGAACCCAGAGCATGTAGAGACAATATGCTGTAGTTTACAAACCCTCCACTGATTGGTTTGTGTTGCCATTTTGAAGCCTAAAATGCACAATATAGTCATCACCATATTGGTTTAATGGAAGTTGGTGGAGTTTGAGAAGAGCAAGGGATGAAAGCAGAGCTAACTGTACATCTCAGTGAGTTAGAAAAGGAAACATGAGCAACAGGACTAGTTAGTGTGATAATATTAGCATTGTACCACAATTATGTATACAGTGGTACGTTGACTTACGAGTTCACCAACTTACGAGTTTTCTGAGTTTCAAGCCGTCGCTAAGTTGATTTTTTTGCTTTAAGTTGCATGTCAAAATCTGAGTTACAAGCGGTCTTCATACATCAATACATTGCCTCTAGTTGGTGCTGCGAACACCACAACATCCATCCATCATTTCGCATCTCACTGGTTCACTTCATGTGGTTACCATTGTTACCTCACTGTGGAAGCATCTCTTTTGTGTCGTGTCGTGTTGTGTTGTGTTGCTGTTTTGTGATTTTTGTGCAGTTTTTTTTTTACCAAATGACTTTTTCCTAACCATGGGTCCAACCTCTTTTCACCTCTTCCAGATGTTTCAAAGTGTTTCAGCACGTCCCCTCTAAACAGCGAAAGCAGGAGATAATACCTGTAATACCTAATATCACCATAATCATCACATTTTGAATTGCATTTAAAAAACTAACCAACACAAAAATATAATTAGTAACGGGTCATTCCACCTCAATTCAACAACTGCCTCCTGCTCGACCATCTTAGATTTGCTTGAAATTTTTACCATATAAAGTTCAACACTAAAAAACACCTCAGCCAAAATTTCAGATTGATATATCAAATACATTTGAAGAAAAAAATTCATGAACAGGGTACCCCTCTTGCTGTTTTTGGTGCATCTCGCGATTGTCTTAAAATGTAGCAAATTTTAGAGTGCAATATCTTAGTAAGTTTTCTAGCTAAATGCATGAAATTTTCAGCAAAGAATGACTACCACATATAGATTGCATATGTATATTATCAATAACATTGTCTTTATTGGGACTGTGGTATGACCTTGTGAAATCTGGAAAATAAACTTGAAACTTGTACGAACCTCTATATTTATTGACCAATTAAACACAAACCAAATATGATATATTGCAAATAATTACACATTCTTTTCTATAAGTATATAGAGTAATCAGATCAGCATGTATTAATGAGTATGATCCTTTTTTGTTGTTGTTTTTGTCATAATAAAATCGCAAAATAACTTTTTTCATTAATTTTCAATTTCAAATACCACAGGTATGACAAGGAGTACCAACCAAAACAACTTATTTTCTGAAAGACCATCACATATGCTTACAAAATGTAAAATTTCATGATGGTTCTAGGATTCTAACCTACAAAAAATATTTTTGAAATATCAACATATTATGGAATTTCGCAATTGTGTTTCATGCCAGTTTTTTTTTTCAAACCACAATGAATATGATTCTTATTTTGCATGTCTCATGTATTGTAAACCACTTATTCTTCATCAATTACCAGTGAGCTGATGATGTCACCAATACATGTATCTACTGAATGAGTTTGGTTTTCTTGGAATTTTGGTTGGCATCAGATTAGATCAGCTGGCTCATTCAGGAGATTTCTCTGACATCATCATTGACTATATAAATCTGATTGCTCTGACATTTTATTCAGTTCAATCAAAACAGCCCTGCCTGTTGGACACTAAAGCAGTGATGGCTTTTTCAGCAGTCTTAGTTCCATGCACTATTGGAGATCATCTGGGTCTCGAAGACCAATGTCATAAATTGGATTATGTACACAAACTTAAAGTGTGAGTATATACATGATTTCTGGGAGGGGGTAGTTCTTTTTTTTCTAGTTATGGTAACATTGCAATATTTTGTCATGATATTCACATATAATTCCAAATTATTTTACACAGTCCCATGAAACTGAGCAAGGTTGAAGAACTCACAGCTGAAGATCAGGAACTTCTGAAAAACAGATGTGAATTGCAACAAATATCATCTGAAACAACCATATGTTTGGACCCAGATGATCTCCAATAGTGCATGGAACTAAGACTGCTGAAAAAGCCATCACTGCTTTAGTGTCCAACAGGCAGGGCTGTTTCAGTTGAACTGAATAAAATGTCAGAGCAATCAGATTTACATAGTCAATGATGATATCAGAAAAATCTCCTGAATGAGCCAGCTGATCTAATCTGATGCCAACCAAAATTCCAAGAAAACCAAACTCATTCAGTGGATACATGTATTGGTGACATCATCAGCTCACTAGTAATTGATGAAGAATAAGTGGTTTACAATCCATGAGATATGCAAAATAAGAATCATATTTGTTGTGGTTTGAAAAAAAAACTGGCATGAAACACAATCGTGAAATTCCGTAATGTGTTGATATTTCAAAAATATTTTTTTGTAGGTTAGAATCCTAGAACCATCATGAAATTTTACATTTTGTAAGCATATGTGATGGTCTTTCAGAAAATAAGTTCTTTTGGTTGGTACTCCTTGTCATACCTGTGGTATTTGAAAGTGAAAATTAATGAAAAACGTTATTTTGCGATTTTTTTTAATGACAAAAACAACAACAAAAAAGGATCATACCCATTAATAAATGCTGATCTGATTACTCTATATACTTATGTAAAAGGATGTGTAATTATTTGCAATATATCATATTTGGTTTGTGTTTAATTGGTCAATAAATATAGGGGTTCATAAAAGTTTCAAGTTTATTTTCCAGATTTCACAAGGTCATACCACAGTCCCAATAAAGACAATGTTATTGAGAATAGACATATGCAATCTATATGTGGTAGTCTTCCTTTACTGAAAATTTCATGCATTTAGCTAGAAAACTTACTGAGATATTGCACTTTAAACTTGGCTGCATTTTAAGACAATCGCGAAATGCACCAAAAACGGCAAGGAGGGGGGGGTACCTTCAAGAATTTTTTTCTTTGGATACATTTGATATATCGGTCTGAAATTTTGGCGGGGCTAGTTTTCATGGTTGAACTTCACATGGTAAAAATTTGAAGCAAATCAAAGATGGTCGAGCAGGAATTTTTTTCTAAACCCGTTGAATTGAGGTGGAATGACCCTAAATAAAATAAAATCAGTTTAATTAAATCCTCGTTATGGATGTTCCAAAGTGACAGGAAGCTCCACAGAGGGATGATTGAGCCACATGTGTCTGCGGAGCCTGGTAGGTTATATAAAAATGGTCTTGACAGGAGGAACCCGTCCTCAAGATGCCGTGGTGAGCAGAGACATGGACGATCCACCACAATACTTCCTAGTCCAACAACATTTGTCTGTTTATTGGCTACACAGACAACACACTGAGCTTTAGTTAGTATGTTATCTATAAGTTATGGAAATGTTCTATTTACACTGTTTATGTGTGCACCCAAAATTATTAAAAAAAAAAAAAAAAAAAAAGAATGTTCAGCTACCTAACCCTAACCCTTCTAGCATTTTAGAGAAATTATTGACATGTCAACATACACTGGCTAAATTGTCAAGGTGTGACAGCACCTCAAGGTGTAAAACTGGGCTGATTTTTTGGGGCCAAAATGGATTAGTGGCATTTCAATTGATTTCAATAGGGAAAATTGATTTGACATACAAGTAAATTGAGTTATGAGCTCAGTCACAGAATGAATTAAACTGGTAAGTAAAGGTACCACTGTACTAAACTAATGTGACTGAATATGATTGATTCACCATTGGTCAGAGTCTTTCTCCAGATTTGTTACGGCTTTGAATAAACTTGTGCATTGTTAGATGTTAATTAATAGTTATTACTTCCAAGATGTGTTGTGTTATTACAGGAGTCATGAGTTTCATTGTTATTAGTTTGGTAATTAACATGGTATCATAACATTATTACCTGTGTATTACAAAATACTTTCCCACTATTACTGTAATTGTTATTCCCAAATATATGGATAGTATGATGTTATGTGTTCTGACCTTGATCGGAACACTGAATGACTCTAGGTGAGCAGCGGCAGCCAGCTGGACAGTCCTCATCTTCATAAGTGTCATCATCATCATCATCATCATCATGTGTGTCAGCCATCATGATGTCATAGTTTTTCATGAAGTCCATGATGTTGACGGGTTGGTAGGGTTTGGTGTTACCTAGTGCCACCAAACAGAGCAGGAGGAAGACCCTCATGGTTTGAACAGGAGAGAGTGCTGGAGGGAAACATAGGGATTTTACTACTGTGGAAGAGGAAGACGCAGCAGTTAGGGTTAGGGTTATATGCATAAGTCACCATAGGTCACAGGGTTAGGGTTAGGGCAGTGGTTCCCAACCTTTTTTGGCTCGCGACTCCATTTTAACGTCACAAATTTCTGGCGACTCTAGACAGTTAAAACATTTTTTTTGGCTGAAATTAATTTGTTTTTGATCATGTAATAGTTTGCTGTATTATGCTGCAAATAAACGTTAATTTTAGATGACATTTAGCCTATATAATGTATATTATTATGGACAGAGATAATAATAATAAGCAGAAGAGCCAGGTTGAGATTACTACACAAAAAAATTTATTTTCCTTGGTCAAGATATGTACAGTCAGTCCAGCTTGGATTTACAAGGCTGACAGTTAATACTAAACAAACAATAACTCAAACTATGAATTATGAAAGAGCTGCAGCATCTTAAGCCGACCACAATGAACATTTGAAAGATAATCAGTACCACAGTGCCTCAGTTTCAGAGTCAGAGTTTGTCATGTCTTTTATGTATTGGGATTGTCTCTGCCAACTCATCATGTATTTTTTATTAGTATTATTATTATTATTTTTTTTTTTTATCAATTACTAGAAATTTCAGGCAACCCCACTTGAATTCCAGGCAACCCCATGTGGGGTCCGACTCCAAGCTTGAAAAACACTGGGTTAGGGTTTCATGCATAGTCACCATAGGTCGTAAGTCACCATATGTCACAGGATTAGGGTTATAATAATACAATTTATTTACTTTGTGTGTCCATGCATTTTAATTAGATTCCCCAAACCCAATCACCATGAGGACGATCAGACCACAACCTGCTATTTACAACCCTAACCCTGAACTTGATCCTAACCCTAACCTCATCTTCTTTCTGTTATTCTAGTAGTTTTCATTTACGTTCCTCCAAGTGGTTGCTTTTGACTGTTCCCCGAGTTCTAACAGACTTTGGAAAAACAGCATTTTCCTACCATGCACCATGGTCATGGAATAATCTTCAAAAAACTGTAAAACTACATACATTCATTTCTATTAATGATTTTAAAAGCATCATGGAGAACACAGTGAAGGAGGAATGTAACTATTTTTCTTGATGCCATAATGGTTGAATAGTTGTTATTGTGTTTTATTGTTCATTGTGTTTCATGTATGTGTTTTATGTTTTTTGGATTTTGTATGGCTGCTACCTTGGCCAGGTCCCCCTTGCAAAGAGATTCCTAATCTCAATGGGACTTCCTAGTTAAATAAAGGTAAAATAAATAAAAAATAACCACCACGAGGAGGATCTGACCACAACCTGCTCTTTACAACCCTACCCTGACCCAGACCCTTACCACCACAAGGACAATCAGACCACAGCCTGCTATTTATAACCCTAGCCCTGACCCTAACCCTAACCATGAGACTACAGCCTGCCATTTACAACCCCAAACACCATGAGGATAATCAGACCACAACCTTGTATTTAGAACCCCAACCCTGACCCTAACCCTATGGACCAGACCCAGGTATTTTACGGCCAGTGGCCCTTTGGTCGTTCTGTCCAGCCCCTGTGAGGTTAACTGTAAATTAGAAAATAAATGAAAAAAAATATTTATACCATGCATGCAATTCAAATGCTTTGCTTTTATTTTGAAAAGGAGGCTTTTATTATTTATATATGGATGCAAATGCGTGTGTACCTGCGAGTCCAAATAACCTTACAGGTTAAAAGCACCTAAAAGTGAGGTTTGAGGCTAATGCCAGCTAATGTTAAAAAAGGAAGGTTGATACAGAATATTGTGTTTTTAACCAGATATGGATGGTTAAATATTTATTTACATAACTCGGAGGTAAAGCCGTGTGCTTAGTTTGTGGTGCACATGTGGCTGTGTTGAATCACCACTACATGAAGAAATATAACAAGAAGTACAACAACCTGTCTGATGAAGACTGGGTAAGGAAGTCGGATGGTTTACTAGTTCAACCACAGAACCAACAAAGACTTTTACTAAAGATCACATATCCACAGATGCAGCTGTCAGGACAAATGTCATATCCACAAAATCAGCAAAAACAGTAAATGTTTACTGATGGAGAGTTGGTTAAAGAGTGTTTGTCAGACTCTGCAGATCTAATATGAAAAAGGAGATATTTGAGAATGTGGTAATCTATTGACATACTGTAACAGAAGGAATGAGGACATCCAGGTCATCTGTAGCTGGCACAGATCATCATCTTTTTATGAGGAATAATTAACTACGACTTTTAAAATCAGAGAGGGGCTGCAGCTGAACAATCAACGCAAGAGACAAACACTGGCAGTGATTTATTCATGGAGGTAAATGCATGTTGGGACACTTTAGGACTAAAATGGGACAAACTGGAGGATGGTTGTCCAAATGCAAGATAAAGTGACAGAAATGGACCCAGAACAGAAATAGGTATTTCTGTATTATATACCAGGAAATGTTGTGTAATTCAGTGTTAAAATGAACCATGTTGTTGTTGTAACTAAAATAGTTAAGTTCATCAGAGCTTTGAATCACAGGCAGTTTGTGTCACTGTTGGAGTAAAATATGAACGTGGTGGCACAGGTTATCAAGCAGCTGTCAGGAGGTTCAGCCTGGACAAAATACTGAGAAGAGTATGAGAGATTCAAGATCTGTGTGAATAAAGGGAATGACATTCCACAGGCTTCAGATGTAGACTGGATCACAGACTTAGCATTTACTGTTGATGCAATGCACTAATGAATGAACTACATGTCAAACTACAGAACAGGGGCGTTTTATGCATGCAATGTACAGCTTAGTACAGGCTTTTATGAGTTACGGAATATTCTTATTATTTTGATTATCAGTTGCCATACTATATAATGTTGTACTTTTTACAATGGGAAAAAATTAATATTGAGTAGAATTATATTTAACTTTTTGTTGGTTTCTCCAATACAACAATTCATGTGGCCGCTTGAAAACAATAATTACCCACCTCTGCTATAGCCTATCTTGTGTCTGTAGACTTACTTACCTTTTTGTGTGTGTTTTTTTTTTTATGTGTGTAACAGCACACATATATGCCTGAATGACCACATAAAGCTGCTCACACTGACATAATATATAATGAATCAAATGGTCGATGTCTGTGTTGTTTTGTATTTTGTACTATAATTCACTCTTGAGCCACATTTGGAGACTGCTGACGAAATTGCTGTGGGATAAATAAAGTTTTCTATTCTATTCTATTCTATTCTATTCTATTCTATTCTATTCTATTCTATTCTATTCTATTCTATTCTATTAATTTTCTGAGCCCGCTTTATCCTCACTAGGGTCACAAGGGTCCCTTGGAGCCTATCCCAGCTACTTACGGGCGAAGGCAGGGTACACCCTGGACATTTTGCCAGTTCATCGCAGGGCTGACATATAGAGACAAACAATCACTCTCACATTCGCACTTATGGGCAGTTTAGATTAACCAATTAACCTATCAGTGCATGTCTTTGGACTGTGGGAGGAAGCCGGAGTACCCGGAGAGAACCCATGCAGACACGGGGAGAACATGCAAACTAGTCCCACAAGGGGAAATTCCAGTCTGGGCTGTGGCTGGGCCACTCAAAAGCATTCAAAGAGTCATCCTGGAGCCACTGCTTTGTTATCTTCACTGTGTGCTTTGGGTCATTGTCCTGTTGAAAGATGAATCTTTGGCCCAGTCTGCGGTCCAGATTGTCTGGAGCAGGTTATCATCAAGAATGTGTCTGTATGTTATTGGGCAGGTGATGAGTGGTACATGAAGGTACCACCACTGTTTTTCACTGTAGAGATGGTTGTTGGGCACGGTGATGAGCAGTGCATGATGGTACCACCACTGTGTTTCACTGTAGGGATGGTTGTTGGGCACGGTGATGAGCGGTACATGAAGGTACCACCACTGTGTTTCACTGTAGGGATGGTTGTTGGGCATGATGAGGAGCGGTACATGAAGGTACTACCACCGTGTTTCACTGTAGGGATGGTGTTGGCCAGGTGATGAGTGGTGCATGATGGTACCACCACCATGTTTCACTGTAGGGATGGTACTGGGCAAGGTGATGAGTGGTGCATGAAGCTACCGGGGTTCTTAGTCACCTCTTCAACAAAGGCCCTTCTACTGCCATCTCTCAGATTGGGCATCCAGCTCTAGGAAGAGTCCCAGTGGTTCCAGACTTCTTCCATTACAGATGATGGAGGCTACTGTGACCTTTGACCTCACTGGGACCTTGAAAAACCTTCTCCAGATCTGTGCCCTGAAACAATCCTTTCTTAGAGGTCTACAGACAAGTCCTTGGACTGAATGCCTTGGTTTGTGCTCAAACATGTACTGTCGACTATCAAATCATATAAACACAAAGGTGTGCCTTTACAAATGAGATAAGATCAGATACGACTTTTATTGATCCCACTGTGGGGAAGTTGCAGTGTTTTCAACAGCAAAATACAGAAAACAAAGTGCAGAAAGACAGGCAGAACATTTAAGAGTGAAACAGGATAATATAAAAGAGTATCTGATGTTTAAATTACTATTTGTGTTCATACATACTGTACATATTATTTACATATTTATGATATAGTTGCACATGATGTTGATAGACCAATATGATATAGGAGGATGTACTTGTGTGCTGTTATATATTGTGATGGCTGTGGGAAGGAAGGAATTACCTGCGTTATCGAGCATTGGACATCAAATCATGCTCAACCAAGTGAATTTTCCAAATGTGGACTCAATCAACGTCACAGCAAACACTGGGAATACTTATGTTTTATTTAATCTATTTTGGAATAAGACTGTAACACAACAACATGTGAAAAAAGTGAAGTGCTGTGAATATTTTCCGGATGCACAGTATGAACACACTCTAAACACTGGGCTGTAGAAGAGCATGTTAGTCCCTGAAGTGATTCATTTCTGTTTGACCCACTCTGCTTTTATCAGTGTTTCCATGAAGTTCTGAAAACCTCCACTGGAAACCAGTTCTTACAGCCAACACAAATGTTTGTCTAGTACTGACCTGTTCACTGTCTATGTGATTCACAGTGCTTTATAGTTCTGCCCTCGGTCCACATTCACACACAGGCAGCATCTGGTTGCGTGCTCTAAGTAATTATGATGTGATCTGAGACATTTAGCTGAGAATTTATTCCAGCCACAAATATGTGGTGGTGGTCGAGCATCTTGCTGTGACAGCACATATCGCTGTGCACAGACCCTTCCCTGGTTTTTGTTTCACATTTAGCACAAACTACTCTGTTTTATTGTCTGTTTTGTAATGTTGCTGTGTAACATGGCATTAACGTTGACAGTAGCCTCCCTCTGTTGTTTTTAGATGAATCTTTCACAACAGACTCTAGGTCAGACTTTTGCAGGTAAAGATATTTCTTTCAGAATCTAAATTCTACATCATAACCCAGAGATATTTAATAAAACAGCTAAAGAAAGACATGGCCAGTATGTGAGCATGCATCCTCCTCTAGTATCTGCTACCTTTGTAGCAGATACACTGCATTCAATGTCCTAACATTTTTCAAGGAAAATTTATTTTTTTGTTTTCTTTTGTGTTTTTAAACTGCACACATCATCAATTTATAAAGGGCAAATATGTAATGAAATCAGCTGTAGCTGCAAGACTTCATCCTAATGGTGTGGTTAATTGTTGGTTTAATTATTCAGTCTGCAGCAGTTTGAACTAGCTATTCAAAACCCCCAAGATTCAGTATAAAACATGTGTCACATATGTCAGTATAAAACAAAAATACAGCAAAAATACAGCAAATCATCACATTTTTGCTTAAGAAGAAATAGAAGAAATAGTTATGTAGTTTTTGATTTGCGGTATACTCAAATGTTTTCAGCAGTAAACCAGCATATATGAATATCACTGTTCCAGCTTTTCAAAGATCTGTGTGACAGAAATAATTGAGCATATTGTGCACATTTGTTTTTACTTTTTAGGATTTCAGTAAACTGAGGTAAATGCATTATTGTCAGATGAGATCAACAGAAAGAGGTCAGACCAAAATACAAAAACCTATATGCATTGCAGCTTTAAGTAAAATATTTTTAGTCTTTACTAATAGTAAAGACTCCCATATTTTTGTGTCTATAATTGTGCTACTTAAAAATAAGTGCTTGTTGATAATGGTATCATTAGCTTATTTGTTTTGTTTTTAACCCATACAGACTGGTCGCAGTTGATCAAGTAAAGAGGTTCCTCCACCTTTAAAATATAGAGTAGAAAGCTTGCAACTGAAAATCAATACTCTGAAAGTACAACCAAATAAAAGCGTAAGTCCATTTCAGTTTGTATAACAAATGCAGTGTCCTACCTCAGCTGTCAGGTCTATTTGAGTCCAATTTAAAGAGCAGCAGAGTTCAGGAGAAGCCGGAGTTAGATATATGCACTCGGTACATTCACAATGAAAAAAAACAAAAAAACAAAAAAGATGAAAAAAGGATCAGCCTCATTGGAAGGGAAAAGCCCCTCCTACCGACACACACACACACACACACACACACACACACACACACACACACACACACACACATACACTCACACACAACATAGAGACACATACACACACAGACACACAACATAGACATAGAGACACATACACACACACACACACACACACGTACATAGACACACAACACCGACACATACAGAAACATACACACAGAGAGATGCACAACATAAATACACATACACACAGACACAAAATAGAGACACATACACACAGAAACATACACACAAAGAGAGACACACAACATAGAGACAGACACACACACACAACACAAACAGTCACATTCACAGAAACACACAAAATAGACACACTACACAACACAGACACATAGTCACACAACCTGGTGACACACAACACAGAGACACCCAACACACACAGACACACTCACAGAAACACACAGCACAGAGACACACACACACAGACCTAACCCTGCTGACGTTAAACCTGGTCTCTGAATGGATTCAGCACAAACATCATCAGCTATGAGCTGAACACATATAGTCACAATAGTTGACATAGTCACTACAGTCGATACAATCACCACAGTTGTTACGGTCACTACTGTCGATAGTCTATGCAGTCACTGTAGTCTATGCAGTCACTACAGTCGATACAGTTGACAGTCAATGCGGTCACTACAGTTGATATGGTCACTACAGTTGATACAGTCAGTGTGGTCACTACAGTCGCTACAGTCACTACGGTTGTCAGTGTGGTCACTAACATTGATACGGTCACTGTAGTCGATACAGTCAATGTGGTCACTACAGTCAATATGGTCATCACTACAATTGATACAGTCACTACTGTTTATACAGTCAATGCAGTCACTACAGTCAATGCGGTCACTATAGTTGATACAGTCACTACTGTCAACACAGTCAATGCGGTCACTACAGTTAAAACAGTCACTACAGTCGATACAGTCACTACAGTCGATACAGTCAAATCGGTCACTACAGTCTATACAGTCAATATATATACAGTATATATATACAGTCACTACAGTTGATAGTTGATGCAGTCACTACAGTCGATATGGTCATTGCAGTCGATACAGTCAATGTGGTCACTACAGTCAATACAGTCGACACAGTCACTCATTTTCACAGTCACAGTCACTTATTTTTTTTAATAAATAAATTCGTCTTCTGCAAAGGGATGTAAAAGAAAACGGCACTATATAAAAACGCCACGGTTATCTCCCATACAAATGTCCTTGTAATAATGTGTCACGGTATTGTATGTGTGTTGAGTCTAAAGCCGATTCTCTGTCCGCTGTCTTTCACTGAGGGGTGGGGCTTCCCCGCACTGCACGGTCACATGCATTTCGAGAGAGTGAGAAGGAGAGAGGGAGCAAAAGAGAGAGAGAGATTCAAGTCGCATCTGCATCTTCACTCCATGTGTAATTTCTGCACAGCTGAGATGTGACAGTTGGGTGACTTAAACCTTCATGAGTTATAAAGCCGACCCCCCCCCCCCCCCCAGCTGTCCAATTGTAGTGGCACAACATTACTGTTGAGGAGGCACAACAGTGACTGGATATTAACCTGCTGGGGTGGGCTTTCGCCTGCTTGGACAGGCATACACACTCAGTGGCCTATAAAGCAGTATAAAAAGTGCCAATGCAAAATCAATTGCAAAACCAAAACCCGGCGGTCCATAAGGGCGGATTGTCCCGTGCAGGGCGGGCCCAACACTTTGGTATTTTCCTGAGTACCGTTGCATCCCTACCACACATCCAAAATTCTTAGAACACATCTGATAACCTTCTGCAACAATCGCAGGCTCTTTGGTGGAGCTCTGCTTTCATCGTGATAAATGAATGGACAATTTGCAGAGTGACAAGAAGACATGAATCAGAGGCACCAGTGACCGGTCATTATGTTTTCCAGTACCCAACCCGGACACCCCACTCCTACACCCAACCTGTGCACCCAACCTGCCAATTTACATGATTCAAAAGTGGATTTGCCTGATTCAGTAGAGCCTCACTTCAGGTCAGAAAAGCCAGAGTTCCAGATTCATCCAGAAGAATCACACCCCTGGATACAGTCACTACAGTTGATACAGTTGATGCAGTCACTACAGTTGATATGATCACTACAGTCGATATGTCACTACAGTCGATACAGTCACTACAGCCGATACTACCAATGTGGTCACTACAGTCACCACAGTCATTACAGTCGATACAGTCGATGTGGCCACTACAGTCGATACGGTCACTACAGTCGATACAGTCACTACAGTTGATACAGTCGATGCAGTCACTACAGTTGATACAGTCAATACGGTCACTACCATCGATATGGTCAATACAGTCACTACAGTCAATGCAGTCACTACAGTCGATAAGGTCATTACAGTCGATAGAATCACTACAGTTGATACAGTCAATGCGGTCACGACAGTAGACAGTCACTTCAGTTGATATGGTCACTACAGTCAATAGTGTCAATGCAGTCACTACATTCAGTGCGGTCACGACAGTTGATACAGTCAGTCCAGTCAATGCAGTCACTACCGTTGATATAGTCAATGCAGTCACTACAGTTAATGTGGGTAATACAGTCACTATAGTTAATACAGTCACTTCAGTCGATACAGTCAATGTGGTCACTACAGTCGATTTGGTCACAACAGCTGATACATTCAACGTGGTCATTACAGTCCATAAAGTCAATGTGGTCACTACAGTTGATACGGTCATGACAGTTGATAAAGTCAATGTGGTCACTACAGTCAATACGGTCACTACAGTCAATACAGTCAATGTGGTCACTACAGTCGATATACTCACTATAGTCACTACTGTCACTAGTTGACACAGTCAGTGTGGTCACTACACTCGATACAGTCAGTGCAGTCACGACAGTCAATGCGGTCACTTCAGTCGATACAGTCACTACAGTCGACACATTCAATGCAGTCACTGCAGCCGATATGGTCACTACAGTAGATACAGTCGATGTGGTCACTACAGTCACTAAAGTTGATACAGTCACTTCAGCCGATACAGTCAGTGTGGTCACTACAGTCGATACGGTCATGACAGTCTATACAGTCAATGTGGTCATTACAGCCGATATGGTCGCTACAATGGATTTAGTCACTATAGTCAATACAGTCAGTGTGGTCACTACAGTCGATACAGTCACGACAGTTGATACAGTTAATGTGCCACAATACAGTCAATGTGGTCACTACAGTTGATATGGTCACTGTAGTCAATACTGTCACTAGTCGACACAGTGCGGTCACAACAGGCGACACAGTCACTACAGTAAATGCGGTCACCACAGTTGATACAGTCACTTCAATCGATATAGTTGATATGGTCACTACAGTTGATATGGTCACTACAGTCGATACAGTCACTACAGTCAACACAAACAATACGGTCACTGCAGTTGATATGGTTACACACACACACACACACACACACAGTTACATCTTTTGCTAGACTGTTTTAACCCCCTTCAGTAGATAGAACAGATTAGATTTTAAGTAAAATTTAAAGATAAAACCTAAAAAAAGATTAAAATACAGTCATTTAAAAAACAAGATAAATGAATAAAATGGGTTTTAAAAATATCTGAGTAAAGGTTGTGGTGATGAAAGCATTTTGAGTCGGTCAAGGCGGCTGCGGTGTTCACAGTTTCGTCCAGATTCTAGAAATATTTTAATTATATTAACTGTAAATATTACTCAAAATGATAAATTTTTTCAGTTTAAACATTTGATGTATATCCTATATGCACTCCATAAACCAAATACAGGTTTATGAGGTTTGTGAACCATTGCATTGTATTTCTGTGCCTTTCACTTAGTCCATCTTCTTTGAAATTAGTTATAAAACTTTCTTCAATCTAAAGTAAAAGAAAACTTCCATCATATCTGTGCAAACATTACCTTGAAAGGCTTCATAAATAAAATTCTGATATGTAGGCAAACGACAACCATCTAAACAAGGCATCACACTATGTTTTTAAGTGTATTAAGCAATGAATTCCTGCAGCAGTGGAAAAGTTAACAGGATCTCCGTCAGGGTTCCAGGGTTGACATTTACTACTGGTGTTTCTGCTGATCCAGGCCAAAAATGTGTGGTTTGGCAATGATGCTGCTTATGGTTTCAGTGCATCTTCTCTGTGGGAAGTCATGTTTTTTTCCAAACCATCAGAGATCTGGTAAAATGATCATCCCATTCCAACCCCCAACTACTCTGCTCCCCAAAAGAATTTAAAAGAAACTTACTAAACATAAACTGTCTAAGATTTGAAAGAACAATTGCCATAGTTTCCACATATGAATGTTAACTGGAACCTGTTAATTTTTCCAAATATCTGGGCTGTGAGGTCATCTTTAGCCTCTTGTTCCCTGATGTAAATGTAATGACTCTTCTATTAAAACCTCACCTCCATTTCCAACTGTTCATAATCACTGTTTAGATAGATAGATAGATAGATAGATAGATAGATAGATAGATAGATAGATAGATAGATAGATAGATAGATAGATAGATAGATAGATAGATAGATAAGCTTTATTACAGACTCATGGTCCACATTAAAAAGCAAAGAGAGAAATACAGATACAATTAAAAAAAAAAAAAAAAATAGCTTTCATAGCTTAGCTCACATAATCAGCTTTTCAGAGCCAGTTTTACATCAAACGATTCCATTTCCTCTGATTTGACCCTTAGAACAAACATCCTGGTACACTGTCCATCCAAAACTATCACATGAACAGTATTTCCTTGGACTGTCTAGTTTTGATCACAGTATTTGTTTGCCGTTTATGCCATGCAGTGCTTATGTAATGTTAGAATAAATGTTACATTAGTTACCCTCCAGAGTTGCATATTTTTGCCAAAAATTTGCTAGGATTCTCATTGGAATGAACGCCCATTTCATCTGGGAAAAAAAACATTGATAGAAAAATCTGGTCATTCAATAGTTGTATTAGCGACCTCCGGTCATAACGCTGCCCCCACCAGAGGGAAATTCAGTCGCTGCAATTACGTAGTATTAACAGGGTTAGGGTTATGGTTAGTGTTAACATTAGCACATAACACACATTTGTAGTGAGCAGCCATTGAGACATTTGTGGATCTTCATCAGCGCTTGGGTCCAGGACACTGACAAGAGAATTAACCTAAATTTACCTGTTTTTACTGTGATGCCAATGTTCTGACCACTACACCATCACACACTCGAGGCATTAGGCTTTATTTTCTTTCAGCGCCATGGCCCACATAGTTGTAGAAGTTCAATGAAGTTCAGTGCAAAGTGTGGAGTGTATGCAGTACCAGTACAAAAAGTGTGTGTTTGGCTTGTTCCAGGACAAGTCCAGCCTAATACCTTCATACAGTTTCACTAGTGTCGATGATGAGCTGAGGTTGATGTTAGCCTGTGTTTACCGTCTACACATCTCAGGACTGTGTTCTTTGGCTTTGTGTTTGATGAAGTGTGAGTAAAACATGGAGTTCATTTTATAAATGGCAACAGGCAGCATCATTGAACTACACTTTCGAATGTATAACCATGTCACACATGAACATGAACTGATTAAATACTGAGTTTAAAATGTTGGTTATCTGGATGTACCAGGGAATGTGGATACACATATTTCAATAAAGCTTCAATTTAAAACAGTATATTAGATTACTGGCCGACAGGCCGTAAGCTATTGTCGGCGGCGGCGTCATCATCTTTGTCTGTCATCGTCTGTCGTCCATCGTCCGTTACAACAATTTCAATTGTCTTCTTCTCCAAAACTACAATTCCGATTGACTTCAAACTTGGTATACAGCTTCCTTATGATGATGTCAACAAAAGTTAGTGAAATTATGTGGATCCGGATCTGATTCTGGATTTGGTGCGACTTTGAAAAATTTCCTCATTATAAGAGATAGGAAGTGGATCGATGCAATAACTCAGTAAAAATATAAATGATATCAAGTGTAAATTTCTACAGTACAGCCCTGATGGGGAGATGACCAAAACATAATGGCCACATGCTGATCAGGATCTTCTTCTGGATCCGGGAACTTGCGGAAAATTTAACATGGGCTCTTATAGGGAAAAATTTCAAACGTCTTCTTCTCCTAAACTACAGTTTCTGATTTACTTCAAACTTGGTATACAGCCCTCTTTATGATCATGTCAACACAAGGTATTGAAATTTTTTTGATCCGGATCTGATTCTGGATTTGGTGGGACTTTGAAAAATTTTTCCCAGTGTAACAGCTAGGAAGGTGATTGATACAATAAATCAGTAAGTATCAAACAATATCAAGTTGGAATTTGAATTTTTTACAGATCTGATTGGAATATGACAAACATGGGCTATTTCTGTGATATAATAAATACACATAACTGGGTGATAATAAATGGCATCTGGATACATTTCCCAAAGCTTTTAATTTGGCCAGTAAGCTACAGGGCCATTGGTCCTATTTTTATCACATAAAATACTTATTTATTATCTATGACTTGCTTGGGTGAGTGACAAATAGTTTCCATGACTTTTGCACAACAGAGAAAGTCTGTATTTTCCTTAAGAGTTTAACATTTACTGCAGATGGACAATAAAGTGCTGCAATTCATCCTAGATAAGCAGCAGAGGACGGATGTTCAGCCCTAAATAAAGCTATACTATTACTTGAAGGCTATCTGAAACATAAAATAGTTGGCATATTTGTTTGAAAATATGTATTATATAAACATGTAGAAAATCCCAGACCTCTTTCTCATCAGCATCTGTACAACGACGCTTTACTGAGAGTCTCACAGGAATAATTGTCTAAGGTGACTGATCTATTGTAACAACACTATACTATTCACATAACACTGACAAACACAAATATTTAATTAATTGTGCAGATTTTTACTCTTGAGCAGACTATGCTTTAAACTGTTTTCATGAGGATCTTTAATATGATGATCTCACTGCTGCCACAGAAAAAAAATAAAATCAGTATCTTCAGTCCAAAGAGGAAAACTGGTTTGTGGTCATTTAACAGTCTGTGTAGTAATTGCTAGGATTACAGGGCTCAAACTGCAGATGAAATATTGGACATGATTTCCTGGTGGAAATAGTCTCCTCTCTGTGAGTGTCGCATAGAAGTAGGAGAGGTTTGGAGGTTGTTGTGTTCTTCTGTTGAGCAGAATTTCCTCCTGTGAATCTGTGAATCAGTAAATCGGTAAATCTGTGAGTCACAGAGCTACCAAGAGTTGCCTCAGTGCTGTTTTATACTTAAGTTAGCCTACATCTAAATGCCAAGAAACTCTTTACTGGTGCTGTGACCTTCAGCTCAGGGTTTACTCTGCCTTTCAGCCATTCATCTTCAATTTGGTTAAGAACCATTATCAGTTTTAATCAGACATTTTAGGGGGCTGCAGTTTTCATAACAGGAGGATTTCTCTAAAGAAATAAGTAATTTTAAGGTACAGCGTGTTCCCACACTGACCAAAAACGTAACAGTAATAGGTCAAAATATAAAACGGACGTTAGAGTCCAACATCATAATCCCAGTTCAAAGACCTCAAATTAAGTTATATTTATTTATATAACACATTTACAAACAGCCCTCAGCTGAACAAAGTTCTGTACGTCAGCCATAGGATAAAAACATAAAACCAATAGATAGGATTTAAAAATTATGTATATACTAGTATGTGTCCCGTGGGGAACCATGGGTTCTAGATGTGGTAGTTTTTATGCTGGGGAGAGCAGACTTTTAGGAAAAGATGTTAGTTTATATTTTATAAGTAGTGACATAAAAAGTGTTTGGTAAATCATTCTTGAAAATGTAAACAACAATTAATATTCAGAATTGAATGTCAGTATTGGATGTTTTCCAATTTTCAATTGATTCACTTGAAAAAAAGTTACAACTGATAGAACAAAAGTAACTTTAAAATGTATTGACACCTCTCGGCACTGACTTTTTACCACATTTTCACAATACTATTACTTTGTCAAAAAATTAAAAGTAACATGTTTTTATTGTATTTGTTACTTTTATACATTCATATTATTACTGTCCTAAATAGATTTGCACACATTCTTTGTTGAAATGGCAAATTTTCAAGATTTATCATTGCATGGTTCCGATTTTGGGGCTAACCCTGCATGCGCATGGGGTTTGGTGGTGGTGGTGGTGGGGGTGTGCGGGGGTTCAACTGAGGGGCGCTCTTTCCGTCCTACTCATAATACTATAAGGGGGGGAGGGGCGCACAGGGGGTTCCGTTGGGACCATGGAAGTAAAAGTGAAATTTAACGCTCATTTACCTTTTCCCTACCTCCTGAAGCTTCACAAACTTTCATTTGAGGGAGCAGCACGTTTGTCTTGGCCTATACAGTGTATATTATACATATGTATAATAAGTCTAATGTGAAGGTGATGATTTTTTTGTATGAAATGTATGGTGTGGTGGCAAGGATTCTGAAACCTTACCAGCAGAAACGCTGCATTATTTTGATTTATTATATTGTTTGATAAGAATTCAACATATTTATTGTTATGAAGTTTACATTCAGTGTACTATAAATAAGTTATGGAACATTTGTGACTTGCTTTTTTTTTTTTTTTTAATTTAATAACAAAAAAGTCTTAATGCCATATTGACACAGTAGTCCATAACCATAGTGGACTTGTAGCTCCATAACTGATACTCTGCACATAAGTTCACAAGTATACACATTTCTTGCTCAAAAATGGAGTATGATAGATAATATGCTATGTAGCATACCCATGCCAATTGTAACAATATTTGAGCAAGAACACCATGTTATGCACTTTTGCACAAACCATAAAAACCTGCTGTATCATTTCTGTAGCTCCATAACTGAGCATTTTTTTCTAATTTTCACATTGAAAAATAAAGTTGGGCAATCACCACCTTTACCAGGTAAACGTACTTTCTAATACCTACAGAAATATGTATAATAGAATGTTGTAGTTTTTTTTTAGTTTAAGAGTTACAAGCCCATTGAACAGCAAAACTGTAGCTCCAAAACCACTTGACCTGACCCTAGTGCAACCGAGTTACGTGAGCGTAAGGCTACTGCATTCCAAAATGACCAATATCTCAGAAAATATTGGTCCTATCAACTTCCCAAAATATTTAATGTGGAGATGGGACTATTCCTCAACTGTAGGTAACAAATTGGCCTGTTAAAACATCTCAATTTGTCAGAATCATGCCAACACACACACAGACCGCTCTGAGACCTTCCAGTATTTTGATATACAGTCGCAGAAAAAATTATTTGTCCACCCTTGCTTTCTCAGTTCTTTTTCATTTAATGTCTGGCACAACTCAGGTACATTTGTTTGGCAAATATAATGACAACAACAAAAATACTAATAAGAGTTTAATTTAAGAGCTGATATCTAGCCCTTTTCCATGGTTTTCTTGATAATAAACAAAATCACTTAAGTTCTTACATCAATAGCTATGGTATTGTACTGCCAAAAACAGTGGTTTTAGGCATTCCGTGTTTTCTTTTCTGTCTGTTTTAGTCACATGACACACACAGGAGTTAGTACTTGATTGCATAACCATTGCTTTTGATGACTTTTGATGGTCTAATGAGTTTTTCCGCGACTGTATACACCCCTGATCAAAATTTTAAGACCAGTTGAAAAATTGCAAGAATTTACATTTTGCATTGTTGGATCTGAAGAAGGTTCTGAGTAGAGTTTCAAAATGCAAAAAGAAGAAACGAGAGTGAGACAAAAAAAACTGAGTAAGCAATTTATTGAAAACCACAATCAAACTGAAATAGGCTGTTCATCAGCCTATCAAAAATGTAAGACCACAGCCTTTAAAAGCCAAAATCTGTGCAAAAATGTGATATCATTTTCTGAAAGATATTCACACTGTCATGACCTACTGATGGCAAAAGCAAAAAAGCTCTCTTGAACGTGATTTGATTGTTGAGGCCTTTGGCAACACACCAGTGCTGCTGAAGTTGGATGCAGTGAGACAGTCATTGTGAATTCCTTAAAAGATCCTGAGGGTTATGGAACAAAAAAATCAAGTGGTAGATCAAAAAAATTCATCGGCGCTGAGGATCTGATTGGCTGTCCATCAAGACACAGGGTGATCCTTGACCCAAATTAAGGCCATAACTGATGTCGACTGCAGCCCAATAACCATCAGACGATATCTGCAAGAGAAGGGCTTTAAGAACAAAAAATGTCGTCAAATGCCTCGTCTCCTTCAACGCCACAAAATTGCTGTTTGGACTTTGCAAGAGAGCATCAAACATGGGACATTGAAAGGGTGAGGAAGTCTTATTCTCTGATGAGAAAAAAATTAAACCTTGTTGGTCCTGATGGCTTCCAACATTACTGGCATGACAAGGAGATCCCACTGAAGATGTTTTCTACGTGACACAGTGGAGGGGGTGCCATCGTGATCTGGGGTGCCTTTCCTTCAGTGGAACAATGGAGCTTGAGGTTGTGCAGGGGCGTCAAACGGCAGCTGGCTATGTAGAGATGTTGCAGGGGCATCCCTCATGACTGAGGGCCCTCATTTATGTGGTATAATGATTGGGTTATAAACAGCACAACACTGCAGCTCACAATGTCTACCTGACAAAGGACTCTCTTCCAGAGGAATTTTGTCACTCTTCTGGAACATCCTGCATGTTCCCCTGATCTAAGTCCAATTGAGAACATTTGGGGATGGATGGGAAGCGAAGTTAAGAAAAATGGACATCAGTTCCAGACAGTGGATTCAAAATGATTGTCTTACTGCATCCAACCTTAGCAGTGATGGCAAGGTGCAAGAGGCCTTGCTTTTATGCAGCTCAACAGTCCAACCACAAAAGTGAAAGAGAGAAATCTTTTTTGCCTTTGCTGTCAAGAGACCATGACAGTGTGAATACCTGACGAAAATGACATTGAATCCATATTTTTACACACATTTTGGCTTTTAAAGGCTGTGGTCTTAAACTTTTGATCGGCTCATGAACAGCCTATTTCAGTTTAATTGTTATTTTCAATAAATTGCTCACTCACTCACTCAATTTTTTTTTTTTTTTTTGTCTCACTCCCCTTTCTTCTTTTTGCATCTTGAAACTCTACTTACAATCTTCTTAAGATCCAACAGTGCAAAATGTAAATTCTTGCAATTTTTCAACTGGTCTTAAAAGGTAAGTTTAAACAAACTGAAAAATAATGCACATTTCAGAATTATACAAAAAGGCCTTTTTCAGCAAACAAGAAATGGGTTAACAACTTAAAGCAGTTCTGCAGCAATGGAGGTTGATCAAGCCTCGAAAGTTGGTGCTACCAATTCCTACAGGTGTCCCAATGTTTCTTAATTACTTACAACCTCCTCTTGTCTGCATAAAAGTAGTGTTGTAACACACTTTGGTACCATACCGTGAGCATTATTTGAACAGTATGTACTGCAGAAAGTAGTGTGTTACTGTAAAAAACGGTGAGGAAAAGGCAATTAACGAATAGAAGAGAGACAGACCATTACAACACTTAGAAAATGTAGGTCTTTCCTACAGAGAAATTGACAAGAATGTCAGGTGTCAGTAAGTACAGTTTCCTTCACCATCCAAAGGCACTCAGAAACTGGGGGAAATGCTGACAGGAAGAGGTCCTGGCAGACCCAAAGCGCACAGCGAATCAGAAAACAAGTTTCTGAGACTCAACAGCTTGCGTGACAGGCAACTCACAGGACAACAGCTTCAAGCACAGCTCAATAGTGGTTGTAGTAAGCAAGTCTCAGTTTCAACTGTGAAGAGAAGACTTCGAGTTGCAGGTTTGATCAGTCCATAACACTTTCTTCCAGTCTTCAGTAGTCCACTGGCGGTGTTTCACAGCCCAGGCAAGCCTCTTTTTCTAATACTGAAGTTTCAGCAATGGCTTTCTTGCTGCAACTCTACCCACCAATCTTGAAACTCCAGAACTGCTTTAAGTTGTTAACCCATTTCTTGTTCGCCTTTTTGTGTAGTTCTGAAATGTACATTATTTTTCAGTTTTGTTTAACCTTACCTTTTCTTACCTCTGGCAGTTCACCGCTTACCTTTGCACCATTTCAAGCTGTTTATTGAACTTGAACTGCTTGAATTTCAATACAAAACTGGAAAAATTGGGGTGTTCTAAAACTTTTGACCGGTAGTGTGTGTACATATATATATATATATATATATATATATATATATATATATATATATATATATATTTTTTTTTTTTTTTTTTTTTTTTTAGGCCTGTAACAGTACATACAATTTTTGGTTCGGTATGGAAAGAAAGAAAACTCCTCAAAATGTCTTTAATGCATTTATTATGAATTTTTGAACATTTTTCCCCAGTTTTTGGAGACAATAGAATATAGAAAAACAGGAATAATATAATTCTGCTGCCATAAATCAAATAGAAAATAAAATAAATAAAATATTACTAAATGTATTTTAAACATTAGTATTGCACTTTTCCCTGAAACAAACAAACAACAAAAATCAAATCACAGTTCTGTCAGTTCACATTCTGCATAAAAATAACAAAAAAACATTCCACATGAAGTGCAACATTAACTAGAGGGCAAACTCGTATTCTCTTTTAACAAACTTAAATGCAACATTGACAACAACATTTATTTCAGGACAGTTAACAAACTGTTTAGGCCACTTTGTATATTTGTGGTGTGTGTGTGTGTGTGTGTGTGTGTGTGTGTGTGTGTGTGTGTGTGTGTGGAGTGTGTGTGGATGGGGGGGCACATTAATATACATGGGGTGCGGTCCATAACTAACGCTGGCGTGAAACAAAAGTGAAACTTTACGTACTTTCAACGTCCAACTCCTGGGTTCTATTCCTCTATTATATGTGTGTGTGTGTGTGTGAGAGAGAGACAGAGAGAGAGAGAGCTCGTATAAGTGTTTGAGAACTACCGGACATAGGCGGTTGTCTTTCACCTGAACCTGCAGTGATCCCTAACGGGACTGTAATGATGGTGGAGGGTCTTCAGTCAGTCTCTTCCTTCCAGGTTCACATCATATCTGTTGTTTTTTTTAAAAATGTTTTATCCTATATCAGCTGCTATTTCGTGTCAATGCATATATATATATATATATATATATATATATATATATATATATATATATATATTGTAGTCTCATGACAGTGGAGTGAGTGAACAGACTCAAAAACAGAATTATAAATTATATTATCTTCCTCTCCGTGTCAAACCAAATTCCTGAACAACCATGCTGATTGGTTGGTTAGCAGGTCAGTGCACGGACATCCTCTGCAAATGACATTAACGAAGACAGATGATCTTAAGGAATGAGCCTAATGGACTTAAAAAAATACTTCCCCAGCCATTGTCCTCTGTTCTTCATCAAGAGCCATTTCCTCGGCCATAGTAAATTGAGGACTCATAAACTGGTGTTTACACCTAGTCGACTTCGTCCTCTCAACATCTGTGTTTTATCATGTTGCTTATCCAGAGGTGAAGATGAACCCAGAAGAAGAAATAGACTGAATGACAAAATCACTATATGTGCCATGTTAATAATGTATTACATTATGTGTTAATGTTGATTAACTCAGCACGTTAACTCTTTTATGCACGTAATACTTAAGCCATTTGCCTGACCTGTGGTTTCACATATGTGTGTCCTGATCATGTTCACGGTGAATTATGTGAAAGTAAGAGTATCACTGCTTATAGTATGTCTGAATAATCATGCTATTATTTTACTGATGCTTAAGTGAGGTTACAGGTGATGTATAAAGTTTAAGTGATCTTATTTAAGGATCTTATTTAAGGATGCACAGTTTTCTTACAAGGCTGCCCACAGTCCTCTCCCCCTCTGTCTTCCCAAGAGGGAGAGAAACGTGATACTTTGAGATATGTAAATGACATACAAAGGACATTTGAATTCCCGCCGAAAACAGACAAAGAAGGCAATGCCCCAAGGCATCGATGACTCATCAATATGCACAAGGAAGGCGTGCCAAGTTGGTTTATGGACAGAACTATAAAGTAAATGAACCAACTTTTCACAGTCTTCTCCAGAGTCTTCTCCACCTCTTCTGCGCTCTCACCTACACAAAGAGTCTTTCCCATCTCCCAGGCTCTCACAGAGCAGAGCAGAGTCTTCTCCACCTCTCCCGGGCTCTCACCTAAACAAAGAGTCTTGACCATCTCCTTGGCTCTCAGAGCTGTTCCATCTTCTAAGCTCTCCAAAGAGCTTTACCATCTTTGCTGTTCTCCACTTCTCCTGGTGAGCTTTCCAGAACCAGCCGCCAGAGCCAGCTGTGAACCTCCTCCAGCCACCAGAACTTCAGACCAGCAGAACTTCAGACCTCCAGACCTTCAGGCCTCCAGCGCAAGCATGTCGCTTCACAGCCTGTTCCTGCTTCGAACTACGTCAGAAGACTTCACCCGTTCTCCGTCAAGGCCTCTCCAGCCTGCATCCTTCAGAAGGCCTCTAACTTGTAAGAAAAGTTGCTCCTGATTTATCTGAGTTGGTGTTACTCCAATTTAAGTAGGTTTACCTCAACGTAACCTCACTAACATTAGAATATCTTGAATATAGCTATCTGCCAACTTAATCTACGTATTCTCCTGTCCATAATCTCCTGCTCCTTTTGTTGTATTTGTCGCTTGTCTTTATGTTATTTGTGTGTCTTAGTTTAGTTAATAAATTATTTATATGCGTGTAAATCCATTGTCTCAGTTGTGCTTTGTGTACTGTTTATTCACACTCGGGTTCATCTGTGCAGTCCACGAACTATCACCTTTGCAAGATTTCTAAATTATTGTTTTGGGTTGATTTAAGTTTAAGCTTAGTTATAAATCTATAATTAAATTAATCAATAAATCAACACTCAATTAATCAATAATTTGGTATCCTATTCTTGCTACAATATATATACATATGTATATATATATATATATATATATATATATATATATATATATATTTGTGTGTGTGTGTGTGAATAAAGGACCACAGCAGAATTATCACTTTCTCTGATTTTACCATTTGTGTTTGTAAAAAATAAACATTTTTGTTTTATTCTCAAAACTACCGACAACATTTCTCCCAAATTCCAAATAAATATATTGTTATTTAGAGCATGTGTTTGCAGAACACAACACATGATCAAAATAACGACAACATGCAGTGTTTTCAGACCTCAAATAATGCAAAGAAAACAAGTTCAGTTTAATTTATTAAACAACGCAATACATATGTTGTACTTGGGAAAAGTTCAGACATCAATATTTGGTGGAATAACCCTCATTTTCAATGACAGTTTTCACATGCCTTGGCTCTCCACCATTGCTGTTGTATGACTTTATGCAGCTCCTGGCATAAAAATTCAAGAAGCTCGCAATGTTCGATGGCTTGTGACCATCCATCTTCCTCTTGATTATATTTCAGAAGTTTTCAAAGTGGGGTTCAGGTTGGGAGATTGGGCTGGCCATGACAGGGTCTTCATCTGGTGGTCCATCATCCGTACCTTTGTGGACCTAGCTGAGGCAAGGAGCATTGTCCTGATAGAGAAACCAGTCCTCAGAGTTTGGGAACATTGTCAGAGCAGAAGTAGAGTAGTTTTCAATAGTTATTTTTTGATTCCAATTACTTTGGCAGTACTAATAGCACTGTTTTTGCCTATTGCAAGAAGATAGTGATGGCCATAGTAGAGGTTTTTATACTTCTCCTTAAATAAGACATCGATCAGGTGTTTATTAGAAGAAGAAGAAGAAGACATGAAAAGAAATAGCAGTGGTCTCTGAATTTTTTCCAATGTTTTGTGTGTGTGTGTGTGTGTGTTTGGGTGTGTGTGTGTGTGTGTGTGTGTATAAACATATGGTAAAACAAAGAATTTAACCGGAGTCTACACTGCAGGTCTAACCTGTAGGTTGTCCTGAACATGGTACAAGCAGCTGTTCTGTAGACCTCAGTCATCTTTAAGTTAATCAAGGTTTTGTTCCCATTGGGTTAGGGGTTTGGGGTTAGGGTTAGGTAGGGGCAGGGGTAGAGGTTAGGGTTAGGAACAGGGTTTAGGGCCAGGGTTAGGGTTAGGAACAGGGTTAGTGTTAACCCTATTCAGTCTCAGCAGGTCTGGTTCAAGACAGAAACTTCCTCTTGTCCTTATCGCAGCATTACACCGCATTTTTTAGGCAAGGTTTTGATCCCAATGGTTCCTGCACTTTGATTTGATGAAGTCGTCCTTATTAACTGGTTGTTTCCTGCTGCCTTCAAACATGCTGTGGTCCAGCCTCTCATCAGCAGACAAAATCTGGATCCCATTGTTTATTAACTAATTTTAGATCCAAGGTAAAGGCTTCTTTTTCTCTTCAAGGTTCTTGAAAAAGTGGTGCTTAAACAACTCCAAGTATACATTGATTTCAATTGCTTGTTTGACAAATTTCAGTCTGGTTTTAAATCATATCATAGTACAGAAACAGCCCTTTTAGGGTTTTTAATGGTCTAATTTTAAATGCTGACTGTGGTAAAACCTGCCATCTTCATCCCCTGGACCTGACAGGGGACCTGTTGGACCTCAACAGTATCCTGTCCTCTTTAGAATCTTGTGTGGGAATTATGGGAACTGCTCTCAAATTGTTTCTATTCATGGACCGATCCGGTTTTCTTTGTACATGCTGCCTCTGGGTTCCGTTTTTAAAGTCAAAGATAAAACCTGAGTGCAGGAGCTATTGGACTGTCTGTGGAATGTTCAGTCTTGGATGGACTGAAATTCTTTTATTCAACAGCCATAGTGTTTTAGTTGCCTTTGTCAGTGTCATTGGCTTCTAATGTCACTCCTTACCCCAAAATCTTGGGGTTTTCTTCAAAAACTGTTTTTAATTTGGTAACAGATCAGCTCTGTATTCCAGGCAAGCTTTGTTCAGCCACGCATATTTGCAAAAGTGAAGACATATCCCCTAAGGGGGACCCTGAAATAACGATCCAGGCTGTTCTTCCATCATGTCTGGACTACTGTGATTCTCTATATGCTAGTCTTGATGCTTCCTTACTGTGCAGACTATAGGGAAAAAGCATCAGGGTCATATAATCTCTATAAATAGTTTTGTAAATGTTTGCATGGCTTGTGAACCTTTACATCCCTATAATGTCCTATAATGCCCTACACCTACCTCTAACCCTGACCCTACCTCTAACCCGAACATCTACACCTAAACTTAACCCCCTAACCCTAACGTCTACCCCTAACCCCCTAACCCTCCACAACAGCAGACTGGTGGTCAATGGAAGTTCTCAGATGGAATCTAACACACAGTAGGTTTGATGTCTGTCTAGGTACAAGTGGACACTTGGTGGTGGCCCGAGGTTTTATTTTTGATTTGGCTGTAAATTCTTTAGAGCTGCTACAGTGTCATTAATTTTCATTGTAATTATAAGTCCTCATCCAGGGGTCGCATGACTGCTGATCATCACATTTCATCTTTTGTACATGATGGATGCAGCAGCTGCATTTTTTGGCAGACAAAATAAATTCTCCTTTTCAACAGAAACAGTTTTGATCTTTGAACTTTGGCTCATTGGAACTAAATTTTCCATTTGAACAATGATGGCATGATTAGAAACAGATGTACCCTCAGTGTCTGTTGTTTTTATGGCTTTTCTCCTTTCAGATTCATGTCTGCAGAAAATGATTTAATGTTTCCCATTTGCCTGAATCCATGTATCAGTGTCTGCTACTGAAGTAAATGGTCTTGAAACTCATGCTTCCACAGGAAAATATTATGTAGACTTGGCTTTCCTGCTCTGATAATTACAGCTTTTATTGAGTGTTCATTACACGTGGGTCCAAGACATGTGAGGCAACATGAACTCTGTTTTACTCTGACTCATTCTTTAACAATTATTTGCTTGAGCTTCTCCCTGTAGCCCGAGGCATTAACTTGGTAACATAAAAAATCCCTTTGTGCAATTAAGTACTTCCAAAAGTACGTATTGAACATCTTGCATTCAGGTGTTTTTAGAATTAGTATTATATTATCTTTCTAAGGATATCAGTGTTGATTTTCTTCAGTCTCCCAGTAATGATAGTTTAACATGTTCAATTAAAACACTGTTAATAAGGATTACTCAAATAAATGGAAATAAAAAAGGCATATGTCTCGAAGAGGACCTGAAACAATAAATAACAGGACTGTGGTTTATTCAGGACCGAGCCAAGAGGGCAGGTTGCCAGAAGGCAAGACCCCTATTGTTTTTTGTTTGTTTTTTATTATTATTAGCCGTCCGCCACTTTGAACTGGATTTTGACCCCCTAAACATCCTCAAAAACTCACCAAATTTGGCAAGCATGTCAGGTCTGGCGAAAAATCTGATAGAATGTAAAAATTAACCCTGTAGGTGCCAAAATGGGCTCTCTAGTACCACCTATGTCAAAAAACACAGAAACCAGCATAGCGGCTGGCAGGAATGTCGGAGAGACGTGAAACCAATTGCCATCAAGCACTACAAATGTTCAAGGGGCATTGAAGAGCTAACTCCAACAGGAAGTCGGCAAATTGCCTTTCAAAGTAAAACCTTCAATTTAAAACTAGTCTGAGGCCATTTGTCATATTGGCTTCTAAATAGCATAAAAAAAATAGAGTAAACCCTTCTAAAATACTGTATTCTCAACTTTGTAATTACTGTCTTAGTTATTTTTTTATAAGCTCGGAAAAATGCAATGTCTGGGACTAATTTTTCAATTTCAACTTTTTCCCACGTTATATATCCATACGTTCACAAAACTCACCCCAACTCTCCTGTGCAAAAATTTTTGAGATAGGATGTACGGTTATGGATTTATTAAAATTTGTTTGTTTTTATGCTTTTTTCCCTTTAAACTGCCATTTGACCCCCTCAACATGCTCAGAAACTCACCAAATTTGGCAGACATGTCATGTCTGGTAAATACTTTCATACAGTATCAAAATTAACTCCTTAGGTGCCAAAATGTGCTCTGTAGCGCCACCTACGCATACAAAATTGCCCCTAGCTGCCAGTAGGAATGTCATACAGACATGAAACCAATGCCAAAATGTTGGTCTCATCAAGCCCGACAAATCATATGCTCACATCCATGAGCTAAATCCAACAGGAAGTTGGCAATCTGCCTCTGAATGTATTCTAACATCAAAGAATTAACAGGACAAGACTCTTTCCACCATCACTGCTTATTCAATTCAAACTTATATGACACATTTTATATATTAATACGCTCAAGAGACTCTGTGCTTGCCTCTAGTCCAAGAATTTTTGAGATAGGATGTACAGCTATGGATTAATCGCAGTTTGTTTCACAGGATTACTGCCTTTTTGACAGAATGAATTTTTCTGTGTCTTTGCCAAGTCATTCTTTTCAGTATGCTCGATGGGGTGATTTGAGCTGGCAGCAGAGTCCTGAAATCTGATTGGCTGAAATCCTTTCCTGTGAAATGCATACATGGCAACAGCAGATGGTGCTGTAACCCAATGAATGTACAGTGAGATCTCTACTTTGACTTTTGACTTCACCTCAAAAAGATGCAAAGAAACTGTACTGTCAAATTCTCCACACAAGAACATTTTAACAATACAGAAAAAATATTAAAAATTAAAAATAAGAATAAATATAGTATATTATATAAAAATAAGGACATGATAAAAATGTGAATGGACACACACAATAAAGTTTTTTCAAAATCAAAAGCCTTAATAAAATAATGGTAAATTATGAGTTTCATACTCCAGACGTTCATACAATTTCAAGTCACTCAAACGGATTGTGTCTCACATAGACACACACACACACACACACACACCACACACAACACACACACAGTAGGGTTTTCAAAATAAAAGCCTCATTAAAAGGTGATGGTGGTTTCAGCAGAAAGGCACAGGTGTTCAGAAGGGATGAAAGGAGTACAGGCACAAAAGGGTGGGAGCTGGTGTCAGGACGGCGAGGTGTGAGTGCAGCTGAGGTGTTGATGGTCACGAGAGGCAGAACGCACGGAAGGCAGAACGCATGGGAGGCGGAATGCACGGGTGGTGGAACATACAGGAGGCAGAATGCAAGGGAGGAGGAACGCACGGGAGGCGGAACGCCCGGTGCGAGGTCCCGCCCAATGCCGCTTGCAGCTTTAATTTTATTTATACTTGGGGTAATATATGGCACTACCATTAAAATTGTTATTCACTCCATTTATACGATTTTTTTTTTTTTTTAAGAAAACATGATCGTATTTCACTGTTTTTCACATTGTCACCAGCAAGGAGCAGCCATCTAAAAACAAACCAGCTGATGATGTCAGTGGGACTATTCACCTCTGCTGTTCACTTGTTCACCACTAGAAGTCACTTAAGTAAACCAATGAGTATTGGGATAGTTGTAGGTCATAATTCAAGGTATACATCATTATAACATGCTGATCATATTACTGTGATACCACATTAAATATGATCAGAGTTAATTTGACAGGTCTGAAATCACTTCAAATTATCTTAAGGGAATGGATGCTGTTTGATCACATGGTATCCTGTTGTGTAGTGATAACCAAGAGCTATCATGTCTTTACTGCAGTCCACTCACTAAACAAACTAAGAACAGAGACGAAACACCCCTACATCATCAGGTTGGTTTCATATGGCTGCCCCCTGCTGATGGCAATGTGGAAAACAGGGAAATACAATCTAGTTTTCTAACAAGTTTAATTTCTGTGCCCCCTTATAATGTTGAAATAAAATAAATCCCACTTATATTGTCAGGTCCTTCAGCTCCATTTTAAAGAACATCCAGGATGAGCTTTAAATCAGTTATTGATTGGCTCCTTTTATCCTTTCCTTCATTTACAAACAATTATAGATCTTTCCTCTGCACAAAATTCAGCCATTCTCTTTAATACCCATTTTCCACCAAAAAGAACCTTTAAAAAAAAGGAGCTTTAAAAAGGGAAGAAAAATCAAGGTGCTGTTGCTGTGTCCAACTCAGAATCTGCCTCCTTGTAACTAGTGATGTCCTGATCCGGATTTTTTTGCATCCGATCCGATCTGATTATTTTTTAGGATTAGTTTTGCCGATACTGATCTGATACCGACTGTTTGCAATCAATTTTTGATTTAAATTTGGAGTCATTATTTATAGGTCATGCTATTATTTTACTTGAGACTTGAAGTCTATCCTAATCTAGCTTTTACAGGGAGACTGTACAGAGAAGCAAAAACAGGAGAAATATAGTTTCTGATACTGGTTCTATTCAGTACATGGGCAGCAGCATTTTGGATTAGCTGAAGGGTCTTCAAGGACTTTCTAGGACAGCCTGAGAGAAGTGAGTTACAATAATCTAGTCTGGATGCAATAAAAGAATGGACTAATTTTTCTGCATCGTTCTGTGTTAAAATATGCCTAATTTTAGTAATATTACGGAGATGAAAGAAAGCAGTTCTAGAGGTCTGTTTTATGTGAGAGTTAAACGATAGATCCTGATCAAAAATAACGCCTAGATTCCTCACAGTGGTTTTGGGATCCAGGGTAACACCATCCATGGGGACTACTGTGCTGGACACTGCATCCCTAGCACTTTTTGGGCCAAACACAATGACTTCAGTTTTGTTTAAGTTTAACAGCAGAAAGTTGTTGGTCATCCAATCTTTAATATCTTTAATGCACTCCTGTAGTTTGGCTAGCTGATTGGCTTCATCAGGTTTAATTGATAAATATAATTGGGTATCATCAGCGTAGCAATGAAAGTTGATGGAGTTACCTAAAGGAAACATGTATAGCATAAACAGTACTGGTCCAAGAACTGAGCCTTGAGGTTCTCCAGAACTAACTGTGGTGCACTGAGAGGATTCATTATTAATGTTAACAAAGTGAGAATGATCTGTTAGATAAGATTTGAATCACATTAAAACTGATCCTTTGATACCAATTGATTGCTCCAAATATTGCAGAAGGATGTGATGGTCGACAGTGTTGAAAGCCACACTAATAAAACCAGAATAGAAACCACACCCTTATCTGAAGCGGTTAGACAGTCATTGGTAACTTTGACCAGTGCCATTTCTGTACTATGATGTTCCCTAAAACCTGACTGGAAGTTCTAAAAAAAACTGTTGACTTGAAGGAAATCACATAAGTGATTGGCTACTATTTTTTCCAGAATCTTAGATATGGATGGAAGGTTCGATATAGGTCTATAGTTAGCTAAAATTGCAGGGTTGAGGCTGGGTTTTTTAAGAAGAGGTTTGATTACAGTTACTTTAAAGGACCGTGGTACATAGCCTGTTGATAATGACAGGTTAATCATATCAAGGAGGTGGCTGCTAAGTAAAGGTAAAGCATCTTTGATGAGCTTTGTTGGAACTGGGTCTAAGAGACAGGTAGACGATTCAGATGAAGAGACTATCAAAGTTAGCTGACTGATCTCTACAGGAGAAAAGCAATCCATAAAACCAGATGGTTCAATAGTCAACTCTGTGGTTTCTGGGTCTGAAGGATTTAAGGGTGGACTAGAATTTGTAGAGGAAAAGAGGCCATTAATTTGATCTCTGATGAGCAAGATCTCATCATTGAAGAAGTTCATAAAATCGTTGCTATGGAGGGTAGCAGGAATTCTAGGCTCATATGCACTATGGTTCTTTGTCAGTCTGGCTACAGTACTTAACAGAAACCTGTGATTGCTGTGGTTTTCCTCTATTAATAATGAATAATAGGCTGCTCTAGCAGAATGAAGTGCCTTCTTGTATTTATTTAGACTGTCACGCCAGGCTGAAAGATGTTCTGTTAATTTAGTAGAACGCCACTTTCTCTCAGGTTTTTGGGTATGCTGCTTTAATTGGCAAGTATGAGAACTGAACCAGGGAGCACGCTTCCCTTGCTTTATAATCTAATTTTTTAGTTGAGCGATTAGATCTAATATTTTTCGCAGAGAGTCTGCTGTATTATCAACAAACTCATCAATTTGAGATGGATTAAGATTGACTGAATTGGGGGAAGAATCTGCTGTGTAATTCAGATGCGGGATTAGATTGAGAGCTGCTGGGATTTCCTCCTTAAATTTAGGTATAGCATGGTCTGATAAATGTCTAGTATAAACATTTTTGGCAGGGAGGGAGTCACTGAGTAACATAAATTCAAAGGTTATTTAGCAGTGGTTGGAGAGGAGAGGATTTAGTGGAAAGACTACTAAGTCTTCAAGTTCCACACCGTAAATCAGGACTAAGTCAAGGGTGTGATTAAAGCAGTGTGTGGGTTTATGTACACATTGACTAAAGCTTATTGAGTCTAATAACAGCATAAATACATTACTGAGACTGTCGCAATCGTCGTCCACATGAACATTGAAATCTCCAACAACAAAACAACAATGACTTTATCTGTTTTAAGGACTACACTGGCTAGGAACTCGGCGAACTCTGATAGAAATTCAGTGTATGGACCAGGAGGACGATACACTATAGTTAATAGTATAGGCTGGAGCAGTTTATGGATTGGGTTGGATAGGCTAAGACTAAGACTTTCAAATGAGTTAAAGTTAGGCTTAGGTTTGAAATTTATTTGTAGACATGAATTAAAAATAGCTGCGACTCCTCCTATATAAAATATATATAATTTTTGCACTTTCCAAATTCATTCTGTGGGACAAATTAGAACCTTTGACAGGCCGGTTTTGGCCTGGTATGTTTGCCACTGCTGTAGCCGGTCTATGTATAGGTCTGTCCAGGTATTATATGGGGTTGTGTTCTGCGCTGTACGTTAGTGAGGGTTACTCGTGGGTCAGGTTGGGGTGGGTCAAAAGAATGTCAGTTTATTTGTGGGGTGTGTGGGATCGGTTCAGATAATTTCACAAAAGCCCCGTGGGTTGAAAAAAAAAAAACAGACTCGCACATCACGTTAAAGTGAAAGTGAAACCTATACACTAGGGGTGTCCAACCCTGGTCCTCGAGATCTACTATCCTGCATGTTTTAGATGTTTCCCTCTTCCAGCACACCTGACGGTCATTATCAGGCTTCTGCAGAGCTTGATGATAGGCTTATCATTTGAATCAGGTGTGCTGGAAGAGGGATGCATCAAAAACATGCAGGATAGTAGCTCTCGAGGACCAGGGTTGGACACTCCTGCTATACACATTTTACTAATTCCTCCAAGCTCCAGCTGTTGTGCCGCTAATTTTCTTTTCCCTGACCTTCGGAAACTTTAATTTGAGGGGGGAGGACATGAGTTTACCCCTGTCCCAGAACCAGGTTTGGATTGGCCTGATCCCGGTCCTCTAAAAATGCCAGATCAGCAGCTGATACCAATCTGTAGGTTGGATTTGGACATCCCTATTCGTATTCTCCCCAATGTGGACAATAACCTTGCCTACTGTAACATGGTTAAGTTAAGTAGTTAGTTCAGTTCTGCCTTTTATTAGCTACCAAGAAAACATCTTTTCAGAGACAACAATTCTCACATTACAGAAATGTTATTGTTAGCTTGTTTTCGGCATACCAGTAGTTAGCGTTTTAGCGTCTGTAATATTTGTAGCTTGCCTTTATCTCTAAAGTCAACTTTTTGTGAGCTATTAACCATGTGTTTGAGAAACAAAACTTACGAGTATCATTTGCCACTGTTTAAACAACGGACTCGTCCGCAATCAAAAGCAACAAATCTGTTGCTACCATGGCAGAGTTCAGTGCACTGGTAGTCTGATTCACCGGCCTGTCCCCTAAAACCGCATCCAGCAGGTCTAACTGTGGGATTCTTTTCTGCTGGCCGCTGCATCCAAGCTGTCTTTTCTGGTCCCTGTAGTCCTTCTTTAACTTCTTCAGTTTGTTTAGAAGCTGGTTCAGGGTCTGGTTGTAGGTGGCAGCAGCCATCTCTCTTTGTATTTTTTCGGCTTTGTTCGAGAAGCTCTCTCCAACTTGTCTTGGACTTCGGATGAAACCCACAGTGTCAGAGACCACTGGATCTCCTCCTCAGTCCACTACTGCTTGTTTTTGGCATATATAACCCTTTCTTAAAAAACTAAACTACACTAAAAACCTGCTGGTTGTAGTTTTAAAAATGGCGGTTCATAGCTTTCGCTGTTCCTGTTTTGGTCCATAACCCCCGTCCACTGATGAAGCAGGGGGTCGTGCCATTGGTTCTTAGCTCTGGCCCCGGATTAGCCCAGCTGAAAGTTGTTGCTTGCCTGAAACCTGTTTGGGACCACTTTGGAACCAGTTTGGCTGACGCTTAGGCGGTGTAAAAACAAAGAACCGATGCTAAGTTAGGCATCAGCTCTGTACCAGCCCTGGAATCTGTTTGGTGGAATAGGGGTGTAAGTGTACCTGTAGTGAATTATCATTGCCATCTATTTCATAGATCCTGTATAATCCTTGTGGTTCCGTCAGTAACTTTTGTTACATTCCATTGTCAAGTAGGCGTTGTCGAGTACCAAGTCACTGCTCCATCAATCAGACATGGTCAGAGACGTGTTTCCTACTTCACGGGGTGTTCCAGCATCAGTATGGACCCAGGGGCTCGTTTCTGGGTTAAATAGTGAACACAGCCATTCGCATGCCCTTCAATGCAAATAGTGAGCTATCGATGGGTCCGCAAACGTAGAGGCTTAACAGACGCAAAATCAATTTCTGCGCTTTTTGCGTTCGCTAAACCATCGTTAGCTCACTGTTTGCGATGAAGGGTGCGCGAAACAGGTGCGTACACTATTTAACCCAGAATGAATGACGCCGCTCCCGCTGTTTCCAGTCATCTGACAGCATTATGGTTAGAATGAAGAATTATTATAGGATGTCTGTGACCCTGAACCTCCTCTCTTACCCTCACCTGTCTGGATGGACCACCTCACCCTCATCTGACTATAGATGGACCCCCTCAGCTGTCTGTATGTGCCGCCACCCCCCACCCCCTTACTGAACTGAACTAAACTGAATTATTTACACACATACCGTGCATCCGGCTGGATGTCTAAGGATGACCCAAGTTATTCCACACTGATGAGTTTGACAGAACTCTAAATGGTAACTGTTGGCTGTAGCCATGCCGAACAACAGGACAAACAGAAAAACTGAACTCTGCTCCATTCCTTTCATCCAGGCGCTCATATCTCATTACGCACACACACACACACACACACACACACACACACACACACACACACACCCCCGCTGGTGTGTGTGGCACCAGTTCACTGGCTCTTTCCCCAAATGGTTCTCATTCATTCATTCATTCATTCATTCCTCAAAGCCACACACACTTTGTCCTGAACTAATCTATATCTATCCATAAATCGATGCAGGAATAAAATTCAGTGAGCAGATCAATCCTCACTCTGTAAATTCTTTTTATCGGTGCAAAAATGTCCATGGCAAACATCTGATATCATCAAAGATATTGTCAAACTTCTGTTAAAAATCTTCTTTTTCAAATATAAATAATATTTAAAAGGAAATACATGACAGAAGTGAAGTGAAGCTACAAGAATACATTCTCATTCTAAAATCAGCCCTGTAGCGCGGAACTAGGCGAGCGCACACTTTCAACCAACTAGCCCAGAAATGGGACAGCGCATTTTGCGTTGTGTTGGGGTTAACGAACTAACGCGCTAATGCATTTTGCATTGCGTTGGAAGTTAACAAACAAAGAGCAAGCCCAGAAATGGGATAGCGCAAAATGCGTTAAATGGTTGGTAGGATACTCTTCCAGATCCCCTTGAGTGCCCTGGGGTTTTCAGCAAGATAGACGAGCAAAGGTTTCAGCTTGAAGTCCCCAGCAGGTTACCCCCAAGCAGCAAAGTAAGCCTCTCCTTCCCCACCTTATGGCCCGGGGCCATCTTCTCCTCCTTAGAGATGTAGGTCCGACTAGGCAGCCGCTTCCAGAATAATCCGGTTTCATCCACGCTGAAAACTTGCTCCGCAAGATACCCGCCCTCCCGGATGATCTTGGCTAGATCACCCGGAAAAGCTTTCGCAGCTGTTTCATCTGCGGATGCAGCCTCACCTTGGACCTTGAGATTATGAAGATTGGCACAGGCCTTGAATCTCATAAACCAGCCCTTGCTGGCGGTAAATTCCTCCTTCTCGGCATCCTTGCCTTTCTGCTCTTTCAAAGTTTGGAAAATACGCCATGCCTTTTCCTGAATGAGCATTAGGCTGATAGAAAGCCTACGTTGATTCTGATCCTCGATCCATAGCATAAGTAATTTTCCATCTCGATTAGGATGGAAGAACGCTGCTTCATGATCACTGTAGCCTTCATAGGAGCTGAACCCTTCACGTGGTCTAAAATATGGGCTTTGTCCTTAATAATGGTCGCCACGGTTGACCAACTGAAGCTTAAAGCTGTACCGATGTTCGTCGGCGTCTCGCCTTTCTCCGACCTTTTGATGATATCCAGCTTCATTTCCATCGTAATGGCTTTCCTCTTGCTGGACAGCCTCGCTAGAAGATCCTGCTTTCTTTTTTGGGGCCATGATGTGAAAAAGGAGGGTGAAAAAGGTGAGGATACCGAGAAAATTACGGAGCACAATCACAGACACTCTACACTATGGGGCTGGAGACAAAATGGCGGACGAGACTCAGGCGTCGTAAAGTCGAAACAGCGTAGGTCGAGTACTGCGTAACCCGAGGACCTCCTGTACATATATATATATATATATATATATATATATATATATATATATAGGACAGGGTCATGTCCTTGAACCACTACTTCACTACCTTGGTAGTATGCTTGTGGTCAGTGTCCTGCAGGTACATCCAATCAGGACTAATCTGGAGTTTCTCAGCACTTTCTCATTGTCATCCAGGATTTTGATATAATCATGTTAAATTCATGATGACTTGTAACTTGATGAGATTTCCGGTGCTACTAGCAGAGAAGCATCCTAATATTGTAGGTTATAACCATAACATTATGTTGCCACCACCATAACAAAAGCATGAGGGTATCATGGGCAACCATCCAGCAAGTATTGCACAAACGAGGTGTCCATGGATGCAGACCCAGGAAGATGCCACTACTCAGGATGAAACACCAGGAGGCTCATCTGGCATTTGTGAGAGCTTTTCTTAACCAAGATCCTAGCTTTTGGTCATCAGTCCTGTGATCTGATGAAAAAAAAGATGGAGTTGTTTGGCCACATGGATATTGCCTTCGTCTGGAGGAAGCACGGAGTAGCATACAACTTGAAGAACACAGTCCCAACCAATAAGCATGGCGGGGGCAACAAAATGCTATGAGGTTGCTTTTCTGCCAGTGGCACTGAGACCCTCATCAAGATACAGGACATCATAAAAAGGAGGATTATATCAACATCCTGGATCACAACGCGGACGCGTCTGCTGGGAAACTCCATATTGGACCTGATTGGACATCCCAGCAGGACAATGACCCCAAGCATACCACCAAGGTAGTGCAGTACTGGTTCAAGGACATGGCCCAGTCAAAGCCCTGACCTAAATCATATAGAGACTGCAAATCCACACATTGTCTAGGAAGCAATCAAGTGTGGTTTTAGAGGCCATTGCTGAAAATTTCATCCAAATCCATTCATAACTGTGTGAGTTATCTTGCTAACAGACAGACAAAAAGACAAACCCCAATGAAAGCATAACGTTCGCCGTTCCTTGGCGGAGGTAAAGAAAATATTCTTATCAAGGAATTGATGATTTAAATGAAACACTTGACAGCAACCAACATCCACAACCTGAGTTAGCCTCATTAATTAGGCAAAAACAGGAGGATTTAGAATATCTTTACTATGAGCATGCAGCTGGACTTATATCTAGATCTTGCGCTATGTGGATGGAACATGGAGAGAAGTGTACTGCATGTTTCTTAAGATTGCATCAAAGAAACTCAACCAAAAAAAAAAAGAACAAAAAAAAACATGAGTCTTCCACAACAAATGGAATTATAACAGATCCCCCCCAAAATTTAATAGGTGGAATATTTTAAAACAATATTTTCCCAAGATACTGACTATGAACATTTCAATGACACAAGTCAGTATTTTCCACCCTCCAATAACTATAAACTAACAGCAGAACAGAAACTAAGTTGTGAAAGAGAGCTGACAGAGAATGACCTATTTGAGGCCATAAAATCCTTCTGTCCTGCCCTCTCCGACCCGGAGAGGGCAGACCACCTTTTTCCAGTCAAGAACCATGGCCTCGGATTTAGAGGTGCTGATCCTTATCCCACTCGCTTCACACTTGGCTGCAAACCACCCCAGTGCACACTGAAGATCCAGGTTCGATGAGGCCAACAGGACAACATAATTTGCAAAATGCAGACATGAAATCCTATGGTCCCTAAACTGGACTCCCTCTGGCTCCTGGCTGCGCTTAGAAATTCTGTCCGTAAAAATTATGAACAGAGCCGGTGACAAAGGGCAGCCCTGCCGGAGTCCAACAAGCACCTGGAACAGGTCTGGCTTACTGCCAGCAATGCAAACCAGGCTCCTGCTTTGGTCATACAGGGACTTAGCAGAGGGCCCCAGACCCCATAATCCTTAAGCACCCCCCACAGGATACCACGTGGGACACGGTCGAACACCCTCTCCAAATCTACAAAATACATGTGGAATGGTTGGGTGAACTCCCATGAAACTTTGAGTACCTGATGGAGGGTGTAGAGCTGGCCCAGAGTTCCGCAACTGGGACGAAAACCGCATTGTTCCTCCTGGATCTGAGGTCTGACTATCGGTCAGATTCTGCTCTCCAGTACCTTGCGATAGACTTTCCCCGGGAGGCTGAGGAGTGTGATCCCCCTCGAGTTGGAGCACACCCTCTGGTCCCCCTTCTTAAAATGGGGAACCACCACCCCGGTCTGCCAATCCAGAGGCACAGTCCCCGACTGCCACGCGATGTTACAGAGACGTGTCAACCAAGACAGTCCCTGCACATCCAGAGACTTAAGGTACTCAGGGTGAATCTCATCCACCCATGGTGCCCTGCTACTGAGGAGCTTTGAATCAGTAGAATATAAATGAAATTTTAAGCAGCAACAATGAAAAACTAATATCCAAAGATTTAGTGTTAAAGGAAACTGATTTAATCTAAAAGTCATGTTCACAGTTTCTTTCTGTTTTCAAAAAGAGACGCTGTGCATTTTGAAGTTTTACATTTGAACATGTTAATGGAAATGTCATTTTTAGTCTCACCTGAGATTTTTTTTCTTCCTTGCCTTTTTCAAAAAGAGTCGAGAGGTATTGGTCTTGTAAGAAACAGGAGATGGAAACACTTTTCACTTTATTTTCTCCTTTAACCTGCTGTTAATCTTCACACAGTCTTTTCCATGTCAGAGGTGTTATGAAAGAAGCAAAACTGGAACATGAAGGTTCTGAGGCTGTAAAATAGTGTGCCAGGCTTGTGGTCATCAAATTGTTTCCATTGCTGTATTAGCATTTTTTTTAACAGTGTATAACATAAGAGTTCTTTCCATTTTACACAGCTGAAAATAATAAAACAAGAGACTGTTTGACTTTAGTCAGAAGGTTTTTATTTTTTTTTATTTTATATCTTTGTCCAAGGTACGAATAGTAGGTTGTGCAGAAGGTATCTGAACTTAAAACAATCTAATAAATCCTTTTCTATAGTTTTTAAGGTTTTCAGTCATGGATATGACAGGTCAGTACATTCTGCCAAATTTCTGACCGTTGACTCTTAGACAAACTGCCCTTTTCTGTGTAGTTTTTATTATTTTCTTTCCTGAATCACAAAAAGAAGAAATTGACAGGGAAATGTTTTCAGCCCATGTGAGTGATGCAGTCCTTTAGGTTTTCTGTGGTTTTAGGATGATGCTGGAAGATGAGTGTATACAGGAGAAGGCTGTTGGTGGAACCTTCTGAGGGTTGATGTAGTTGTAGTCCAGCCTTAGAGCCACCAGGGTGGAGTCTCCGCTGAGGGAGGGGTCGCAGATCCCTTCATCGGGGATACTCCTGAACCACAAACACAAGAAAACCATCCAAATGGCCTCACACCTCTCTAAAGGTCAATTGAACGTGTTCTTTTTGTGGAACTCAACCCTAACCCTAACCCTCTAAAACCCAAATACCATTATTGCATCAATCACCAGTCTTTTGGGTTTGAAGCTTGAGTCTGTTTCCCTCCACAAATATAGTTGATATTTAATCACATAATTCGAAATAAATCTGAAAAGTGTAGGAAGTGTTTTCAAAAGACAGACTAGGACCCTATATAAACATCTGTATGTATTCAACACTGTCCCCTTCATCGCTAAAACATGTCTTATCAGTATCATGTCAGGATCCACTGTTTCCATACATCTGTTTGTTGGACATAAACAGAAGGGCAGATGTTCGTTAATCACATTATTAAACCCAGTATCGATGTCATAGCAGAGACTTACTTAACTACGTGAACACATATTTATTTATACCACACCCATTTAATGTTAATGGTTAATTGCAATGGTATTCTTGACAGAAGGTGATCAGTGTTTCCTCACTAACGGGGTTTGTACCTGATCATGTTGTTGTTGAGTCGGAGGAAGTGTAGGTTGGTCATCTCATTGATTCCAGATGGAACAGCGATAAGCTGATTGTGATCCAAACACAACTCTACCATGGAGTGATATGAGCCAAAGAAGGACTCGGGTTCAATTCCTTCTCCATCCAGTTTGTTGTAGGACAGGTAAAGGTATTCTAACCCCGGCTCCATGTGGGCGAACACATATCCTATGATACACAAACCCAGCATGGATTTATTATTATTATAGTATGTCTCCAACCTGTTCAGAATGTACATCAGTAAATCAGTAAACCCCTGGTCTTCACTGAAGCTAAGGTTCTTCTGTTGACATTAGATGCCAAAAATTCATTTTATAGTTTTACTGACTTAAATCTTCTAACCATTATTTTATGTTCTGTCACACACTCATTTTTTTCCCCATATTTTTGATCCATTTATTTGATATAAACGGACTAATAGAGCCACTAATGTAGTGAATGTTGTGGGTTTTTTTTGTGGTTGTAGTGGTGTATGTCCAGACTCAAGCGTATCTACGTACTTTGTCAGAGCTGGATTCAACACATCTTCACTCCTGCTTCTTCCTCTCATTATGTAGTGTGTTTTGACAGTTGTTATTTTTACTACATTTACTAGTGTTATTACATTAGCCTCTTATTACACTGTCATTGCCATTACTGCCACTTGGGAGTGTGTGCTTTAAGGAAAAGTGACACCTACTGGTAAAATGTGAAATACTGGTTTGATCCAGTTTATAATCCAACCCCAGAATGACACAAAGGATAAGCGGAGCAATCATAATAAGGTCAAAGTCATTTTATGCCATCATAAGCATCTTTACATCATCACTCACCAGTGTAGAAGAAATAGGCTAGTTAAAATGTAATTCCTTTTCTTACTGAGTCTCCATCAGAGGAAGGTTCAGCCAACACTCACTGTCATTTGGCTTCGTTTTTTAAAAGTTTATTTTCTCTGAGTACTGTTGTTATTGGCAGCAGGTAGTGTTGATAATGTTTATGTTTGCAAAAATCAGTATCCATCTCTGTGCTTTTTGTTTACTGTAGTGTTTCTGTACACATATGTGTTGTCTTTCCTATAATTCAGTATATAATGAATATTTCAGCTTCGTAGTCATCATGCTTGGAATTTTACCCTCAATACCATCATGAACGTAGTATTTCTACTCTATGTATATATCACCCCCTGACCACAGATCATACCTGGTATCCTCTCAATGTTGTTTCCCACCAGCACCAGGTGGACAAGGGATCTGGGCAGGTACGAGGGGACCAGGTACAGCTCATTATGAGACAGGTCAATGGACTCAAGACTCCTGCAGGAGAAGGGTGAAGGACATGTTAGAAAGACAGATAATCATTAAATCAGAACAAACATTGATTCCAGCTCCTGGAAACATGAGCCTTTGTGTGTTTGTAGACAGACCTCTGGTTGATCCAGGCCATGGTGGCGATCCTGGTCTCATCCAGTCTGTTGTGTCTCAGTGAAACCACATTGAGATTGTTGGTCTGGTTGAAAACTGTCTCTGAAATTTCCTCAATCAAGTTGCTCTCCAGGTACAGTTCCTATCAAATGACAGACACTTGTCAATGTTAATGAAACTTTGTGGACCAAGGACTATGCAAAAACAGGGCACAGCCTTAAGACTGTTTTTGTTACTTTTGTAACATTGTAAAATTAGACTTTTGACATAATTACAGAATTGTGGCTCTTGGCAGAGGAATATTCAACATTATTCTCTCTCCTTCCTGTTTAGATTTTAGAATTGCAACTCAGTCGTCATTCTCAAACTATGGTACAAGTTCCACTGGTGCTACACATGCTCCCTCTACTGTTTGGTAGCAGAATCTCTGATTTTTTTTTAATGAAATAATATCAAACATATACATGAAAAAGTTATATAGTAATTCATTGGTAGCCAACTGCTCTCATCTTGAGATCCACATATTCCACTGATCAAATCCCTTACGATTTTAATTAAATTCAACCAAATGTATTTTTCAAAACTAGGCCAGTAAACATATATGAAATGTTGTGAGATGGGAAAAAAGTAAGATGGACATTAATAATAATCTGAGAGAACACCAGCCTGTGCCACTGTGTTCTAGAACTTCCAAATGCTCAGTTTCCTCCCTATCTTCAGCTTAGTCTTAAGTTACTAAAACCATGCTCTGTTGGGTTGATGTCAGCTGATTTACTTGGTCACTGAAGAACATCCCATTTCTATATATTTAAAAATTCTGGGGTTGTTTTTTTATGTCAATATTGAATATTAACTGGAATGAATGTAGTAATTGTAGTGTTTGTCCCATTCACTGTAGTGAATGCAGTGTGCGTTCTGTTCACTGTAATGACTGTAGTGACTGTAGTGATTGTAGTATGTTATATTCACTGTAATGACTATTGACTGTAGTGACTGTAGTGTGTGTTCTATTCACTGTAATGACTGTGTTGACTTTAGCGACTGTAATGACTGTAGTGACTGCAGTGTGTTCTCTTCACTGTAATGATACCGTACCAGTAGTGAACTGGGTAAACCTTGTGGGATGGTGCGGAAGTAGTTTCTTCCTAGTCTGAGGTAGGAGAGCTGGACAAGTGGATTGAAGGCTTCAGGTGCAACATTCCCTTCACTCAAAAGGTTTCCCTCTAACTCCAGAATTACCAGACTGCTCAGATCTGAGGGAAAACACAAAAAAGACACTGAGGAGGAGAGCAAAAGCAGAACATGAGCTTCAGCTGTCTTGTTGATATACCTGGTGGTGTTGGCCCTCCCTACAAATTGAGGTGACATTATGACTAGAAATGGATTGTGACTGTGCTACAAAGGAACAATTAAATTAATCTAATGAAAAAGCGTCTCTGTGTCGCTATGTAAACACAGTTAATGTCTCAGACATGCATGTCAGTTGTTAATCTTTAATATATATTATATGAGTTGTATAGTTAACAATATTATATTAAGTATGCATAATTATATTACTAGTAGTATATTATTAGTAATAATAATCATTATTATTATTATTATTAGATATAATTGAAGAGCTTCGTCTGTGTTTGTATGAAAGAGAATCAGTTTTAATCAGTTTTTTCTTTCATGCAGGTCAGATCAGTTGTTGTGGTATTAATAGCAGTAGTCTCACACACACAGGGTGGCCATGGACTCTGGGCCGGATCTACTAAGATCCCAATTTGCGTGTAGTAATTTGCTTGCGCAATCTAGAATTTTGCATGTGGAGTGTGACCACGGGTTTGCGGGTGATTTACCAAGATTGCTTGGGCAAATTACAACAGGTGCAAAGTCTTGCAGACCGCCCTATTTAAATGAGGGTTTTGCATGCGCTACTCTAGACAATACACTGGAAAAACTGCTGTGGGATAAACCAGCACTAATGGGAACAGTGCGCTGAATGATCCAGATGCACGGAAATGTAAGGTTGGAGGAGTTTGTCATAGAAGGTATTGCATGACTCAGTCATTCATTCATTTATTTTTCATTTAAAAGTGTGTGTGTGTGTGCGTGCGTGTGTGCGGCGTGCGCAGGGTGGGTGGGGGGTTGTATTTGGATAGAATGACTGTCAGGCGCACATAATTTTGTCACACTGTAGCCCAGGGGTCTCAAACTGGCGGCCGCAGTATGTGAATTTGTGGCCCCCCACTTGATACCAAGATTAATGTTAGTGCGGCCCACAAGTTTTTTCTCACAGGATCTATTTTTTGTGGGGGAATTTATTTAAAAAGTAATTATTTATAGCTACTTGTTACGTTCCCTTTCATTAATGTTGATATTCGGAATTCCGATGCCTATGAACGCACCTCGCATATGCGCCATTAGTGAAGGAGGACATGACAAGTAAGTGACATACAAATTTATCCTGTCCCAGTCATGGCTTTTTCAAAACCTACCATGAAGAGAAAGATTAGCGACGAGCACAGACAATTCCAGGAGAAGTGGGAGATGGAATATTTTTTTGTTGAGCACAGGGGGACCCCGACGGGTCTTATATGCACCGAAAAAGTTGCAGTGCACAAAGAATACAACATCAAACGTCATTATTCAACTCGGTATGATGAGCATCTTCAAGACATACTGAGGGTCTCAACTGCTTCCTCCCTCAAGCCAAATGTGGTTCATCTGTACAAGGGGAAGCGCTGCCAGATGTCTGGTAGCAATAAGTAATCAATGGAAGCCTGTTCTGAAGGAACGTTCATGTTTGAAGAAATGTTCATGTTCAGAAGAAGCGTTTGTGTTCAGAGGAAGTGTTCTTGTTGTGGAGTACTTGATGCAGCCCAGCCTCACCCAGACTCTACCTCCAGCAGCCCCCAGGTAAATTGAGTTTGAGACCCCTGCTGTAGCTATATGTTGGTGCGTATTTTTAATCACAATCATCAGGAGTGGAAAAGAGTCCCGTAAAGTGTGTGTGTGTGTGTGTGTGTGTGTGTGTGTGTGTGTGTGTGTGTGGGGGGGGGGGGTGCATATGTCTCAGTTATTTTTTCTTCCATCACTCCAGAAATGTTCACATGAGGGTGAAAAATATGTTCTCTGCATCTGGTTTCATCATTTCTTTGTCTCCTAACTGCAGCCATTTGTGCGCACTTACGCATCCAAACCGTTTGCACCTTCTTTTGAGATGTGTTAAATATAAACGCAGTTTCTATGAGAAAAATTGCTTTCGGGTTTGATAAATCACTTTGCGTGTGCTAAATTAATATATTAACATTTTCTCCTCCCACAACACGCACAACTGTGTGTAAACGCCTCATATTGCATATTCATTGAGGCAAACGTACTAACTGGATGCAGACACGCTATTTTGCACCTTTGAAAGACGCAACCCTTATTGCACACTGTTAGTAAATCAGTTTGTGCATTTTTTTGCGTGTGCAATGAGTTTGCACACGTTTTAATACACGCAAACCTTTGATAGATCCAGCCCTCTATGGGTTGCTAGGGGAGAAGAAAAATGGCAGATGCACCTGATCGCCACTAATGACCTGTTGATGAGACATGGGTGTCCATGTTAAATCAACTACAAAACCACCTCTCAAACAAACTGTGATTAGTCCACAACCGTACATCCTATCTAAAAAATTCTTCCATGTGAGGCTTGTGGAGAGTCTTGTGAACGTAATGATATATAATGTGCTGAAAAAACTCAGAACTAAATCAGCAGTGACTGTGGAAGTTTGAGTTAGTTAAATATGTTAACGAGACAAATCTAACATTGAGGTGAATGAGAGAAAATTCAGCACTCTGTGCACTTAGAGACCCGTAGATGGAAAACAAAACATTTTAAGATTAAAATGTGAGAAAAGAGTTTTTCCAACATTTTGATATATAATTTGCTGCTGAAACCCCAAAAATGTGAGTTATGAAGAGTTGTTTCTAGATTTTCTAACATAAAACCCAGCCCTCTCCACCCTAAGTTTGTGAGAGAATTTCAGCCATTCAGCTGTCAGCATTCTATTCCCTGGGCATGTGTATGTCCATCTCACATGGCTCTTATGGATGAGACACGTGACTGTGTTCAATTCAGTGAGAAACCACCTCTCAAACAACTGCTGTCAATCCATAACTGTTCATCCTATCTCAAAAATTCTTTCACATAAAGCTTGTGGAGAGTCTTGTGAACATATCAATGTAAAAAAAATGTGGGGGGAAAAAAAGTCAGAACTGAATAAGCAGTGACTGTGTAAAGTGCAGTTAGTCAAATTAATTATATTACTAGTAGTATATTAAACATAATAATCCGTTCTGGAGTCATCAGCTGGGTGTGAGATTGAGCTGAGCACTCATTCATTCCTTATGAGGAATTAATCAGAGATGTTTGGATCTTAGTGGCAGTGTTTGGCAACTGATGTCACCACAGACTTGCTGTAGACCTGCATTCAAATGAGAAGCCTCCTTTTAACTGTATTTTTTCAGCTTTATTTTTTACACCTGTCTGTGTACTGTATGTGTGTGTCTATGTTGACTGTGTGTCTATGTTGAATGTGAATTACCTACATGGTGCTTTTCCTGTCAATTGTATGTCTGTGTTTCTGTGGAGCCTTAATCACCTGTAATCTGACACCTGGGACTGACACAGACCAGAGCTGCCATTACCATGGTGATGAGCACTGCAGCACTTAGACACAGACACAAAGAAGCTGGTTTCTGCCTCTGAGGGGCTCTGGAACAGCCTTTGAACATCTGCTAATTACAGGAAAACCGTAAATGATAGGTGAAAACTAAAATGATCTTGAGTGTCAGACAGACTTGGGGAACACACAGATGTATTTTTTGCCTACACTGTAAGAAATGACCAAGTTATCGCAATGAAAAAACAGTCAGTTCACCAGGAGAAGAAAAATGCAGTTACAATGGGACCCTGTGGCAGGAAAGGAGGGATTTGCCCCCAAACTGCTGCCTGCCATTTCACGTTAAACAGAGCTAGCTGTTCAAACATGGGATCATATGAATCCCAGGAACCGTGGCTACATTTTTGGAAAAGATCATTCTACTCCTGTATATTGTTTGGCCGGGAGGGTGAGTTATCCAGAAAATTTTCAGGTGAATTTTTGCTGCTCCTCCACTCTACCTTTACGACATCACACACTCTTAACAGAGGAGATTGTCCAAATCTGAGTGAAAATTGTCCAAATTTTCACTCAACCCAGGGGGTTTTTAAGACTCACCTATTGAAAACCACAAACGTCATCATACCAAATACATTATTGCAGAGAGTACAAAAATGCCTGCATTTTTAAAGTTTAAATGAAGTCTGTAGGTCAAAGTATGGCGAAGTAGTAATGTTTGGAAACAAGTGGAGTTTTCTGGCAGATTTTTTCCTCTCCCCATTCTTTTCCAATGGGAATTTTTTCGCAGTTTTTAGGAAATAACTGCAAAAAAGTGCAAAAAAATTCATGAATGTCTAATAAAAGTCATAGCACAATGAACCTGTATGTTGTGATGTATAATTTGCAGGGGTTTTCACAAAGACCTAGGATGAGTTAGCGGATGAAATTTTGTCCGGAAGATGAAGAAGAAATGCACAGAAGAACAATACGTTGCTCGTGGCTTTGCCACAAGCCCCTATTGACTCCCTGAATCAGATCATGAACACAGATTGGCCCTAAAACACTGCAAGACAACAGTATTTCTGTACTTTATCTGTAGTAGAACCTTGGAAACAGTCCTTGTCAACGCCTCTCAGCCTGTTCTCATTAATCTTGAGCTCCTGCAGGGTTGGGGGGAGGTGGGGGGGTACAACCTCCAGAAGGTTCCCATCCAGGTAAAGACGCCTCAGCATCTTCAGACCCTGATACACATTTAAACATGACTGTCATTCTTCTGACTCATGGAAAGGCTGTACAATGATTATAAAAGAGTGTGTCCTACTTTAAAGGCCTGAGTGTCGATGCCTGCAGAGGTCAGCTGGTTTTTCTTCAGGTTGATCCACTCCAGGTTTGGGATACCATTAAAAGCTTCAGATGGGATGATGCTGATGTTGTTGCCTGAAAGTTAGAACACCTTTAGTCAGTTTGGATTTTATTGTGGAAAAACACAAACAGGAAGTGGAGTCCTAGCTCTTTCAGATGATTAGTTTAATTAATGTTGTTAATACTTTGATTATACTCTAAAATTAAGTGAAATTGCATTTAGATTCAGATTGAGTTTATTTATCCTTAACAGAAATTCAGTTTTAACTGTAACTTTGGCAGCAAATATGTTTGTATTACATAACAAACGACGGGTTCCATGATACTTTGTCACATTACATAACCTGGTAGCTGGAGCAGGTTAGGTTTGTCTAAATTTATACTAAAAACTATACTATTTTTGTCCACATTCAGACATAGTGAGAGACAGTTATGCTGAATTCCACCTACTATATAAAATGGAAAAAGAACTAGTCTGATCTGACATCTTACGAAACATGGTGAAAACGGAAGTAACGCATGCACTCATTCTAAGGTAACTGACACAAAACATTTGTTATTTTAAATACAATAATGAAAATGTAGTTCAGGATATGATATTCAATTTTTGCTGTTTGATCAGCAGATATGGATGAAAACCTTTAAAAAGGAGGTTGAATGTGATGAAACTCATCATATACAGTGGTGCCTGGACTTTCAAGTTCAATTCATTCCGTGACCGAACTCGTAACTCAGTTTGCTCATATAGCAAATAAATTTTCCCTGTTGAAATAAAATGAAGTGCCTTTAATCCATTCCAGCCCCATACGTCCAAATATGTCGAGATAGCGTCTAGTGTATCTAAAACTTATTTCTAAATAATGAGTAACGTGCTTTGAACCTATGTATAACTTACAGTATATTGAACTTACACATATTAAGGTTTGTAGACGTATTTGACAGTGGCGATTTCTCATAGACTGCAAGGGAAGCCCGGCTTCCCCTAAAATTACGAAAATTAAATGGTTAAATATGTACGGTTGTGTTGACATTTCATTGACTACAAATGTGTTAGAACACGTTCATCTCAAAGACGAGTTTGTTCAGAATCAGCTTTATCACAAATCAACGGAGTCGATGTTGTTCACTTCTCCTCCATTCCCGTTGCGCTGTTTTCTCATTCGATCTCTGCTCAGTGCATTTGTCCGTAGACTGCGGTCGTCTATGGGCTTCAATGGGACTGAGTGGAACAGTTTTTTTCATTGCCTCAAAACTGGACGGTAATTGGATAAATGCTACAATGTTGTCCCGCCCCCGGACGCCGGGCGTCTCTGGGGGTGAATGGAGCTGTGGGCGGAGCTTGGCCGGGCTGGGTGCCAGAATCCCATGTGCGATTGGAGGATCAGTTAAAAGGCTGAATCCCGTTTGACTGACAGCTATTTTCAGATCTACTCCTTCACTGACACGGTTCAGTTTAATACCGCCGCGCATTCTGCTGTGAAAGAGAGACAGAAACCACTACAAAATTACTCGTTCATTTCTTGCACTGTAAATAAAACACACTCATTGTACTTCCTTGTTTCAATTTAACATAATTTCAGCGTTTTCTTGTTTCAGTTACATAATTTAATCATTTCTTGTTCGAGTTAAATATCGTTTTGTAGATAGTTAAATCAGTCATACTGTCGGCTAGGTAGGAGTGAAAAGAGATTCTCTTGTTTAAAAAGGCTGAAGTCTTATACCCACAACACAACGGGCCAAGGCCATCTAAGCAGCCTAGCTCTGCTGGACATTCAGAGGACCCTAGTCCAGTCCCTGGAAAAGACGTCTACTTGGTACGATAAGGTCACTGAGCATTTTCTTAAAAAGGAACGAAGGGCCGAATTTATGTTTAAATAACTTGACTTTTTTTTTTTTTTTTGATGTAAGCCAACAATGAGCTTCCCCTGTCTGAAAGACGAGCAGCCGCCACTGGTATTTGACATGTTCTGAATGACCTTTCACCTCTTCCCGACACAAAGCATTTCAGCACCTCACCTCTGGACAGCGACAGCAGGACATAATACCTGTAATATCTAATGTCACCATCACCTACGCATTTAGAATTAATTAAAAAAACTAACCAACTAAAATAAAACACGTTTAAATTAAATACTCATTATTAATGTTCCAAAGCCACAGGGTGCTTCAGTAGAGGGATGGCAGAGCCACCTTTGTCTCCGGAGCCCGGTAGGATATATAAAAATGGGGTTTAGAGGAGGAACCTGTCAGTACTCCTCTAGATGCCATGGTGAGCAGAGACATGGACCATCCACCACAACAATTCATACTAGTCCTGCAACATCTGTCTGTTTATTGGATGCTATAACAATATCTGTCTGTTTATTGGATACCACAACTAACAGCGGCAGATCTGAAACTGGCTTGCAACTCAAAGCAAAAAACTGAGTGATGGCTCGTACCTTGGAAAACTTGTAAGTTGGTGAACTTGTGACTCAAAGTACCAGTGTAATTAGTTTCTTAAAGTGTGAATGTTCTGAATAAGGTTTTGTGACTTAGTTATTTCAACTCTCTGTTTAGCTGAATGTGAAAAACAGGTGATGAAACACTGACTCACCCTCCAAACTCAGAGACTTGAGTTCAGGGATTGACAGAGGAGGGAAGTGGCTGAGTTTTGCATTTTCACATGTGATGGAGATGTCTGATATGTCACAGCCTGGTGGCAGCAGTGCTTCCACCTCCACCCCATTCTCCACCACCTCCACATTCTCTATGGCAGTTGGAGGTGTTGGGATGGGAGCAGCCAGGAGCTCCAGTTCCTCTGGTTTCTCTGGTTCTTTCATCTGAAACACATCTCCTCTGAGCCACTCCACCTCCTCCTCTTCCTCCATTAGCCTCTCCTCCTGCCTCCTTCTCTCTTCCTTCTGCCTCCTCTCTGTCTCCTCCTTTTTCTTCTTCCTGACCTCCGCCTCCATCTGCCTTCTCCACTCCTCCTCTTTCTCCTCTTGCAGCCTCAGTGCCTCCTTTTCTTCCCGCCTCCTCTTCTCCACTATCTTCCTCTGCCTCTCCTCCTGGTCCTTCCGCTGCCTCCTCCTCTTCCTCCTCGCCTCATCCTTCTTCCTCAGGCGCTCCTCCTCTTCATGGTGTTCCTCCTCTTCTCTCCACAGGATGCTTTGGATCTCCTCCTGGGTCAGCAGGGTCACAGGGTCACTGGGGTCATTGGGAACTGGAGAGTCACCAGAAAGGTCAAGGCTGAGGTCAGGGTCTGGGGCAGCCAATCACAGGACAGGAAGGGAGAGAAAGTATGGAGAAACAAAGAAGGAAGGAGGAGAAAAAACAAAACTAAAACTGAAAGACAGTATAAATAGAAAAACAAGCAGGAGGTGCTATGTTAGTGTTAGAGACAGACAGAATCTACAGAGCAGAACGCTGCTGTAGCCTGATCTACTGAACAACTACTGAACATCTACTAAACATCTACTGTACATCTTCTAAACATCAACTGAACGTCTACTGAACATCTGCAGAATGTCTACTAAACGTCTACTGCACATCCACTGAAACACAGTAAAGTTGTCTGGTTTGTGAAATAGTCGATTCAAATGCTAATTATTAAATAAATACATGTTTGTATAGAAGATACATATTGAAAATGAAGTAACTACAAACTACTACTGAGTCAACAGACAAACTGTGGTCAGCTTGAAAGCTAATGTCAATTGATTTGGCTGATTGAAAAAAAAAATCACAGTTTCCCTCCTAAAACCAAAGGTAACATGTTATTTTTCTTTCAGTCCCAAACTTCTTTGTTTTGTCTAGAAATGCTGGTTACAGGAAGTATCAGAACTGAGTGTGTTTCTGGTGCAGATCAGGTAGTCCCCATTGACGGCCCCCCCACACCCCCCAAGGGGTCAGATATGCTGTAGTTCTTGAGTTACATTAAGACACTAAAGGATTGTATCATATAAATGCTTGATGATGTGTATTGTATTTTAGTATCAGTATCATTCATTTGCCCTCATGCTTCCCCAGCTCTATTTGTCTAACTATGGTCACCTCTGGCTTCAACAAGTCACCATGGTGACAGACAACACACAAACAAAAAAGGCAGTTTAGAAACTACTGACATCACTGTGGACACTTCTGCTGTGGCTAAAAACATGGAAACTTCAGGTGTGGAATGAGCTAACAATGGTTTAGCAAACACAACGAGCCCAGAAATGGATTTTTCCTTCGTTAAGCCTCTGTGTTCGCTGAGCCATTGTTAGCTCACTATTTGTGATGAAGGGTGCACTACACTGGAATCCCTCTGATCTAGATTTAGTTATGGGACCCACTACACTGCAATCCCTCTTACCCAAATTCAGTTACGGGATCCACTACACTGGGATCCCTCTGATTCAGGTTCAGTTATCTGATCCACTACACTGAAGTTCTTCTGATCCAGATTCAGTTCCAGGATCCATTACACTGGGGTTCTTCTGATCCAGATTCAATTCCAGGATCCACTATTCTCAGATCCCTCTGATCCAGATTTAGTTACGGGACCCACTACACTGGGATCTCTCTGACCCAGATTCAGTTTCAGGATCCACTACACTGGGATTCCTGTGACCCAGATTCAGTTACGAGATCCACTACACTGGGATTCCTCTGACCCAGGGGTGCGTTTCTGCACTAGTTCATTAAATCGTTCAGCCCAGTGCAACGCAAAATACATCTATTTAATGCATTTTGCGCTATCCCGTTTCTGGGCTCGCTCTTTGTTCGTTGACAACTAGTGCAACGAAAAATGCGTTCATTCGTTAGTTTGTTAACCCCAGCGCAACGCAAAATGCACTATCCCGTTTCTGGGCTAGTTCATTAAAAATGAGCGCTCGCCCAGTTCCTTGTTCCAGGGCTGATTTTAACGCAGACCTCAGAGGTCCGCGTTAGAAGGAGGATGTATTCTAGTAGATTCATTTCACTCCATTTCTGTCATGTATTTCCTTTGAAATATTATTTACATTTGTAGAAGATTTCAGCACAAGTCTGACAATATGTTTAATGATATCAGATTTTTTCCATGGACACTTTGCACTGATAAAAACAAATTTACCGAGTGAGGACTGATCCGCTCACTTTTATTTTCCATGGATTTATGGATAAATAGAAAAGCACTCGAAGAGCGCAGACCTCCGCCAAGGTATATCAGTGCCCCCCCACCCCCCAGATCACCACCAAAATTGTATCATTTGGCCAACTAAGGGTTGATTTAGGGGCGTGGCCATAATTATTTTTTTTGTCTCCTCATAATGAATCTGTGTACCGATTTTCGTGGCTCAACGACAAACTTTATGTTGGACGCGCTCCCATCGGCGCAATGCATTTCCACTTTTCAAGGGGGCGCTGCTGCAACATTTCTTTACCGACCTCTACCTATATGGAAACCTATATGTAAATTCAATTTTGCACATTTCTGAATTTTGGGCAAAATTTGGTGAGTTTTCATAAATGTTCAGGGGGTCAAAATTGAGCTCAAAGCGCAGGAGAAAGAAAAATTCAAGCCGCAAGCGGCATCTAAAGGCTCTCACCCAGGGCACGTCCAGTAGAAGTATGCTCATCGTTCAGAGGGTGGCACTCTAGCACCAAATTTCAATGTCTTCTGATGAATGGGTGTAGGCCTGGGAGATTGACAATTGACTCAAATTTGAGAAAATTACTGTTCGTAAGTCGGAACTGAAAAAATTTTTATATAAATAAATCTGTAGGGGGTGCTGTGGAGAAAAAAATTATATTTCTTCCATTGAATGGGTGTAGGCCTGCGAGATGTACCACTGAGTCAAATTTGAGCCAAATTGGTTTTCGTATGTCCAAACTGATGCAATTTTCATGAAGGTAAATTTGTAGGGGGCGCTATTGAGCAAAATGGCAATTTCTTTTGATAAATGGGTGTAGGCCTGGGAGATTGACAACTGCTTCAAATTTGAGCATAATTGGTGTTTGTATGTCTGAAGTAAAGTAATTTTTGTAAAGGTAAAAATGTAGGGGGCGCTATAGCGCTAAATTTCAATTTTTTCTGATATATGGGTATAGGCCTAAAAGATAGACGTCTGAGTCAAATTTGAGCCAAATTGGTGTTCGTATGTCCGAACTGAAGCAATTTTAATAAAAAAAAAAAAAAAAAAACTGGTAGGGGGCGCTATAGCGCGAAATTTAAGTTTCTTTTGACAAATAGGTGTAGGCCTGGGAGACAGATGTCTGAGTCAAATTTGAGCCAAATCGGTGATCGTATGTCTGAACTGATGTCATTTTTGTAAATGTAATTTGTAGGGGGCGCTATAGAGCAAAATTTCAATTTCTTTTAGTAAATGGGTGTAGGCCTGAGAGATGGACGTCTAAGTAAAATTTCAGCCAAATCGGTGTTTGTATGTCTAAGCTGAAGAAATTTTTGTAATGGTAAATTTTTGAAAAAACTTCGCAAAGTTTGCAACCTCGTCGCACAAAAACGGTGACACCGATTAAAAAAATTCGGATAACTTTTGATGCCCCACTTCTGTAGATACTGTACACCGATTTTCAGCTCATTTGACCAAACGGCTTAGTAGGAGATAGTTAAAATAACACATCAGCAAAAACGCTGACTCAGCATTTTGGAAATTTCAATCCAATATGGCCGACTAAGGGTTGGTTTTGGGGCGTGGCCATAATAATATTTTTTATTTGTCTCCTCAAGATGAATCTGTGTACCGATTTTTGTGGCTCTATGACAAACTTTATGGGGGACACGCTCCCATTGGCGCAATGAATTTCCACTTTTCAAGGGGGTGCTGCCGCAACATTTCTTTAGCGACATCAACGAAACCTATATGTAAATTCAATTTTGCACATTTTTGAATTTTGGGCAAAATTTGGTGAGTTTTCGTAAATGTTCAGAGGGTCAAAATTGAGCTCAAAGCGCAGGAGAAAGAAAAATAAGACAAAAAATTTTTAAAAAATAATTAAAGCCGCAAGCGGCATCTAAAGGCCCTCACCATGGGCACGTCCAGTAGAAGAATTTCCATCGTTCAGCAGGTGGCGCTCTAGCACCAAATTTCAATAACTTCTGATGAGTGGGTGTAGGCCTGGGAGATTGACAACTGATTCAAATTTGAGGCAGATCTTTGTTCGTATGTCCACACTAAAGAAATTTTTGTATAAGTAAATCTTGAGGGGGCGCTATGCAGCTAAAATTAAATTCCTTCCATTGAATGGGTGTAGGCATGCAAGATGTACCACTGAGTAAAATTTGAGCCAAATCGGTGTTCGTGTGTCCAAATTAATGATATTTTAGTGACAGTAAATTTGTAGGGGGCGCTATCCAGCGAAACGGCAATTTCTTTTAATAAATGGGTGTAGGCCTGGGAGATTGAAAATTGATTCAAATTTGAGCCAGATTGTTGTTCGTATGTCTGAAGTGAAGTAATTTTCGTAAAGGTAAAATTGTAGGGGGCGCTATAGCTCCAAATTCCAAATTTTTCTGATAAATGGGTGTAGGCCTGAGAGATAGATGTCTGAGTCAAATTTGAGCCAAATTGGTGTTCATATGTCCGAACTGAAGCAATTTTAATAAAAAAAAAATTAAAAAACTTGTAGGGGGCGCTGTAGTGCAAAATTTCAGTTTCTTTTGACAAATAGGTGTAGGCCTGGAAGACAGATGTATTAATCAAATTTAAGCCAAATCGGTGTTCGTATGTCCGAACTGATGTTTTTTTTTGTAAATGTAAATTTGAAGGGGGCGCTATAGTGCGAAATTTCAATTTCTTTCAATAAATGAGTTTAGGCTGGGGAGACAGATGTCTGACTCAAATTTGAGCCAAATCGGTGTTCGTATGTCCGAACTGATGTCATTTTTGTAAATGTACATTTGTAGGGGGCGCTATAGTGCGAAATTTCAATTTCTTTTAATAAATGGGTGTAGGCCTGGGAGATAGATGTCTGAGTCAAATTTCAGCCAAATCGGTGTTCGTATGTCTGAGCTGAAGCAATTTTTGTGATGGTAAATTTTCGAAAAAACTTTGCAAAGTTTGCAACCACGTCAAAGAAAAACGGTGATGCCGATTCAAAAAATTCGGCTAACTTTTGATGCCCCACTTCTCTAGATACTGTACACCGATTTTGAGCTCATTCGGCCCAACGGCTTAGTAGGAGATAGTTAAAATACAACGTCAGCCAAAACGCTGACTCAGCATTTTGGAAATTTCAATCCAATATGGCCGACAAAGGGTTGGTTTAGGGGCGTGGCCATAATAATATTTTTTGTTTGTCTCCTCATGATGAATCTGTCTACCGATTTTCGTGGCTCTACGAAAAACTTTATGTTGGACGCGCTCCCATTGGCGCAATGCATTTCCACTTTTCAAGGGGGCGCTGCCGAAACATTTCTTTACCGACATCTACGAAACCTATATGTAAATTCAATTTCTCGAACTTCTGAATTTTAGGCAAAATTTGGTGAGTTTTCGTAAATGTTCAGAGGGTCAAAATAGAGCTCAAAGCGCAGGAGAAAGAAAATAAGACAAAAAAATAATAATAATAATAAAAATAAAAATTAAAGCCGCAAGCGGCATCTAAAGGCCCTCGCCAAGGGCACGTCCAGTGGAAGTATGCTCATCGTTCAGCAGGTGGCGCTCTAGCCCCAAATTTTGTGTCTTCTGATGAATGGGTGTAGGCCTGGGACATTGACAATTGATTTGAGACAAATCAGTGTTCGTATGTCCGAACTGAACAAAATTTTGTATAAATAAATCTGTAGGGGGCGCTATAAGCCAAAATTCAATTTGTTCCATTGAATGGGTGTAGGCCTGTGAGATGTACCACTGAGTCAAATTTGAGCCAAATCGGTGTTCGTATGTCTGAACTGATGCAATTTTCGTGAAGGTAAATTTGTAGGGGGCACTACTGAGCGAAGTGGCAATTTGTTTTGATAAATGGGTGAAGGCCTGGGAGATTGAAAACTGATTCAAATTTGAGCCAAATTGGTGTTCACATGTCTAACATGAAGTAATTTTCGTAAAGGTAACATTGTAGGGGGCGCTATGGTGCCGAATTTAAAATTTTTCTGATAAATGGGTGTAGGCCTGGAATATAGATGTCTGAGTCAAATTTGAGCCAAATTGGTGTTCGTATGTCCGAACTGAAGCAATTTTAATATAAAAAAATATTAAAAATTTTTGCAGGGGGCGCTGTATTGCAAAATTTCAGTTTCTTTTGATAAATAGGTGTAGGCCTTTGAGACAGATGTCTGAGTCAAATTTGAGCCAAATCGGTGTTCGTATGTCCGAAGTGATGTCATTTTTGTAAATGTACGTTTGTAGGGGGCGCTATAGTGCGAAATTTCAATTCCTTTTAATAAATGGGTGTAGGACTGGGAGATGGACGTCTGAGTCAAATTTCAGCCAAATCGGTGTTCGTATGTCTGAGCTGAAGCAATTTTTGTGATGGTAAATTTTCGAAAAAACTTCGCAAAGTTTGCAACCTCGTCACACAAAAACGGTGATGCCGATTCAAAAAATTCGGCTAACTTTTGATGCCCCACTTCTCTAGATACTGTACACTGATTTTGAGCTCATTCGGCCAAACGGCTTAGTAGGAGATAGTAAAAATACAACTTCAGCGAAAACGCTGACTCAGCATTTTGGAAATTTCAATCCAATATGGCCAAAAAAAGGGTTGGTTTAGGGGTGTGGCCATAATAATATTTTTTGTTTGTCTCCTCATGATGAATCTGTCTACCAATTTTCGTGGCTCTACGACAAACTTTATGTTGGACGCGCTCCCATTGGCGCAATACATTTCCACTTTTCAAGGGGGCGCTGCCACAACATTTCTTTACCGACATCTACGAAACCTATATGTAAATTCAATTTCTCACACTTCTGAATTTTAGGCAAAATTTGGTGAGTTTTCGTAAATGTTCAGAGGGTCAAAATTGAGCTCAAAGCGCAGGAGAAAGAAAAAAAAGACAAAAAAAAAATAATAATAATAAAAATAAAAATTAAAGCTGCAAGCGGCATCTAAAGGCCCTCGCCAAGGGCACGTCCAGTGGAAGTATGCTCATCGTTCAGCAGGTGGCGCTCTAGCCCTCAAAGCGCAGGAGAAAGAAAAATAAGACAAAAAAAAATAAATAAAAAAAATAAAAATAATAATAATCTGAGCAAGAACAATATAGCTGTTTCTATGGCAACCACGTATTTGCCCTTTTTTGAAAGTTCTCGAGGTCCCCCACATGTCTGTGGGGTCAGATGTCACGTGTCGTGCACTTACACCCACATGACTGACCGTGACTGGGCGTGTCCCATTGACTCACATTCATTCTGAGCAGGTGTAAATATGCGATTTGTGCACATGTCATATACATCGTCGGAAAGGTCTCAGTGCCGTGAATGTGAATATGTGTGAGAGTGGCGACAGTGGCGAAAGGCGACCGCGTCACTGGCAATTTCGTCCCCATGCGCCCACTGCAGACTCAATAGGCCCTGCGCCGACTTTACTCGACTCGGGCCTAATAATAATAATCTGAGCAAGAACAATATAGCCGTTTCTATGGCAACCACGTATTTTCCCTTTTTTGAAAGTTCTCGAGGTCCCCCACATGTCTGTGGGGTCAGATGTCAAGTGTCGTGCACTTACACCCATGTGACTAACCCCGAGTGCGCGTGTCCCATTGACTCCCATTCATTCTGAGCAGGTGTAAATATGCGATTTGTGCACATGTCATATACATCGTCGGAAAGGTCTCAGTGCCGTGAATGTGAATATGTGTGAGAGTGGCGACAGTGGAGAAAGGCGACCGCGTCACTGGCGATTTCATCCCCATGCGCCCACTGCAGACTCAATAGGCCCTGCGCCGGCTTCACTCGGCTCGGGCCTAATAAGAATCTGAGCAAGAACAATATAGCCGTTTCTATGGCAACCACATATTTGGCCTTATGTGAAAGCTCTCGAGCTCCCCCACATGTCTGTGGCGTCAGAGGTCACGTGTTGTGCACTTACACCCACATGACTGACCCCGAGTGGGCGTGTCCCATTGACTCCCATTCATTCTGAGCAGGTGTAAATATGCGATTTGTGCACATGTCATATACATCTTCGGAAAGGTCTCAGTGCCGTGAATGTGAATATGTGTGAGAGTGTCGACAGTGGTGAAAGGCGACCGCGTCACTGGCGATTTTGTCCCCATGCGCCCACTGCAGACTCAATAGGCCCTGCGCCGGCTTTACTCGGCTCAGGCCTAATAAAAAAATAATAATAATAATATTAAAGCCGCAAGCGGCATTTAAAGGCCCTCGCCACGGGCACGTCCAGTAGAAGTATGTCCATCGTTCAGCAGGTGGCACTCTAGCACCAAATTTCAATGTCTTCTGATGAATGGGTATAGGCCTGGGAGATTGACAACTGATTCAAATTTGAGGCAAATCTTTGTTTGTATGTCCGAACTAAAGAAAGTTTTGTATAAGTAAATCTGTAGGGGGCGCTATGCAGCTAAAAATAAATTTCTACCATTGAATGGGTGTAGGTTTGCGAGATGTACCACTGAGTCAAATTTGAGCTAAATCAGTGTTCGTATGTCCGAATTAATGCAATTTTCGTGAAGGTAAATTATTAGGGGGCGCTAATGAGCAAAGTGGCAATTTCTTTTGATAAATGGGTGTAGGCCTGGGAGACTGAGCACTGATTCAAATTTGAGCCAAATTGGTATTCATATGTCTAACATGAAGTAATTTTTGTAAAGGTAAAATTGTAGGGGGCGCTATGGCACCGAATTTCAAATATTTCTGATAAATGGGTGTAGGCCTGGGAGATAGATGTCTGAGTCAAATTTGAGCCAAATCGGTGTTCGTACGTCCGAACTGAAGAAATTTTAATAAAAAAATATTAAAAATTTTTGTAGGGGGCGGTGTAGTGCAAAATTTCAGTTTCTTTTGACAAACAGGTGTAGGCCGGGGAGACAGATGTCTGATTCAAATTTCAGCCAAATTGGTGCTCGTATGTCCGAACTGATTTCATTTTTGTAAATGTACATTTGTAGGGGGCGCTATAGTACAAAATTTCAATTTCTTTTAATAAATGGGTGTAGGCCTTGGAGATAGACGTCTGAGTCAAATTTCAGCCAAATCGGTGTTCGTATGTCTGAGCTGAAGCAATTTTTGTAATGGTAAATTCACGAACAAACTTTTCAAAGTTTGCGACGTCGTCACACAAAAACGGTGACACCTATCCAAAAAAGTCGGCTAACTTTTGATGCCCCACTTCTCTAGATACTGTACACCTATTTTGAGCTCATTCGGCCAAACGGCCAAGGAGGAGATAGTTAAAATACGACGTCAGCGAACACGCTGACGAAGCATTTTGGAAATTTCAATCCAATGTGGCCGACTAAGGGTTGGTTTTGGGGCATGGCCATAATAATATTTTTTGTTTGACTCTTCATGATGAATCTGTGTACCGATTTTCGTGGCTCTACAACAAACTTTACGTTGGACATGCTCCCATTGGCGTAATGCATTTCCACTTTTCAAGGGGGCACTGCGGCAACATTTCTTTACCGACATCTATGAAACCTATATGTAAATTAAATTTCTCGCACTTCTGAATTTTGGGCAAAATTTGGTGAGTTTTTGTAAATGTTCAGGGGGTCAAATTTGAGCTCAAAGAGCAGGAGAAGAAAAATAAATAAAAAAAAAAACAAAGAAAAATTAAAGCCGCAAGTGGCATCTAAAGGCCCTCGCCAAGGACACGTCCAGTGGAAGTATCCTCATCATTCAGCAGGTGGCATTGTAGCCTCAAATTTTGTGTCTTCTAATGAATGGGTGTAGGCCTGGGACATTGACAATTGATTTGAGACAAATCAGTGTTCGTATGTCCGAACTGAACAAAATTTTGTATATATAAATCTGTAGGGGGCGCTATGAGCCAAAATTCAATTTGTTCCATTGAATGGGTGTAGGCCTGCGAGATGTACCACTGAGTCAAATTTGAGCCAAATCGGTGTTCGTATGTCTGAACTGATGCAATTTTCGTGAAGGTAAATTTGTAGGGGGCGCTACTGAGCGAAGTGGCAATTTCTTTTAATAAATGGGTGTAGGCCTGGGAGATTGACAACTGATTCAAATTTGAGCCAAATTGGTGTTCGCATGTCTAACGTGAAGTAATTTTCGTAAAGGTAACATTGTAGGGGGCGCTATGGCGCCGAATTTAAAATTTTTCTGATAAATGGGTGTAGGCCTGGGATATAGATGTCTGAGTCAAATTTGAGCAAAATTGGTGTTCGTATGTCCGAACTGAAGCAATTTTAATAAAAAATATTGAAAATTTTTGTAGGGGGCGCTGTAGTGCAATATTTCAGTTTCTTTTGATAAATAGGTGTAGGCCTTTGAGACAGATGTCTGAGTCAAATTTGAGCCAAATCGGTGTTCGTATGTCCGAAGTGATGTCATTTTTGTAAATGTACATTTGTAGGGGGCGCTATAGTGCGAAATTTCAATTTCTTTTAATAAATGGGTTTAGGCCTGGGAGATGGACGTCTGAGTCAAATTTCAGCCAAATCGCTATTCGTATGTCTGAGCTGAAGCAATTTTTATGATGGTAAATTTTCGAAAAAACTTCGCAAAGTTTGCAACCTTGTCACAGAAAAACGGTGATGCCAATTCAAAAAATTCGGCTAACTTTTGATGCCCCACTTCTCTAGATACTGTACACCGATTTTGAGCTCATTTGGCCCAACGGCTTAGTAGGAGATAGTTAAAATACAACTTCAGCGAAAACGCTGACTCAGCATTTTGGAAATTTCAATCCAATATGGCCGACTAAGGGTGGGTTTAGGGGCGTGGCCATAATAATATTTTTTGTTTGTCTCCTCATGATGAAAATGTCTACCGATTTTCGTGGCTCTACGACAAACTTTATGTTGGACGCGCTCCCATTGGCGCAATGCATTTCCACTTTTCAAGGGGGCGCTGCCGCAACATTTCTTTACCGACATCTACGAAACCTATATGTAAATTCAATTTCTCACACTTCTGAATTTTAGGCAAAATTTGATGAGTTTTCGTAAATGTTCAGGGGGTCAAAATTGAGCTCAAAGCGCAGCAGAAAGAAAAATAAGACAAAAAAAAATTAATAATAATAATAAAAATAAAAATAATAATAATCTGAGCAAGAACAATATAGCCGTTTCTATGGCAACCACGTATTTGCCCTTTTTTGAAAGTTCTCGAGGTCCCCCACGTGTCTGTGGGGTCAGATGTCACCTGTCCTGCACTTACACACATGTGACTGACCCCGAGTGGGCGTGTCCCATTGACTCCCATTCATTCTGAGCAGGTGTAAATATGCGATTTGTGCACATGTCATATACATTGTCGGAAAGGTCTCAGTGCCATGAATGTGAATATGTGTGAGTGTGGCGACAGTGGCGAAAGGCGACCGCGTCACTGGCGATTTCGTCCCCATGCGCCCACTGCAGACTCAATAGGCCCTGCGCCGGCTTTACTCGGCTCGGGCCAAATTAAAGCCGCAAGCGGCATCTAAAGACCCTCGCCACGGGCACGTCCAGTAGAAGTATGTCCATCGTTCAGCAGGTGGCGCTCTAGCACCAAATTTCAATGTCTTCTGATGAATGGGTGTAGGCCTGGGAGATTGAAAATTGATTCAAATTTGAGGCAGATCTTTTTTCGTATGTCCAAACTAAAGAAATTTTTGTATTAGTAAATCTGTAGGGGGCGATATGCAGCTAAAATTAAATTTCTTCTGTTGAATGTGTGTAGGCCTGCGAGATGTAGCACTGAGTCAAATTTGAGCCAAATCGGTGTTCGTATGTCCGAATTAATGCAATTTTCGTGAATTTAAATTTGTAGGGGGCGCTACTGAGCGAAATGGCATTTTCTTTTGATAAATGGGTGTAGGCCTGGGAGATTGACAACTGATTCAAATTTGAGCATAATTGGTGTTCGCATGTCTAACGTGAAGTAATTTTCGTATAGGTAAAATTGTAGGGGGGGCTATGGCACCGAATTACAAATTTTTCTGCTAAATGGGTGTAGGACTAGGAGATGGACATCTGAGTGAAATTTGAGCCAAATCGGTGTTCGTATGTCCGAACTGAAGCAATTTTAATAAAAAAATATTAAAAATTTTTGAAGGGGGCGCTGTAGTGCAAAATTTCAGTTTCTTTTGACAAATAGGTGTAGGCCTTGGAGACAGATATCTGAGTCAAATTTTAGCCAAATCGGTGTTCGTATGTCCGAACTGATGTCATTTTTGTAAATGTACATTTGTAGGGGGCGCTATAGTGCAAAATTTCAATTTCTTTTAATAAATGGGTGTAGGCCTGGGAGATGGACGTCTGAGTCAAATTTCAGCCAAATCGCTGTTCGTATGTCTGAGCTGAAGCAATTTTTATGATGGTAAATTTTCGAAAAAACTTCGCAAAGTTTGCAACCTTGTCACACAAAAACGGTGATGCCGATTCAAAAAATTCGGCTAACTTTTGATGCCCCACTTCTCTAGATACTGTACACCGATTTTGAGCTCATTCAGCCAAACGGCTTAGTAGGAGATAGTTAAAATACAACTTCAGCGAAAACGCTGACTCAGCATTTTGGAAATTTCAATCAAATATGGCCGACTAAGGGTTGGTTTAGGGGTGTGGTCATAATAATATTTTTTGTTTGTCTCCTCATGATGAATCTGTGTACCAATTTTCGTGGCTCTACGACAAACTTTATGTTGGACGCGCTCCCATTGGCGCAATGCATTTCCACTTTTTAAGGGGGCGCTGCCGCAACATTTCTTTACCGACATCTATGAAACCTATATGTAAATTCAATTTCTCGCACTCCTGAATTTTAGGCAAAATTTGGTGAGTTTTCGTAAATGTTCAGAGGGTCAAAATTGAGCTCAAAGCGCAGGAGAAAGAAAAATAAGACAAAAAAAAAATTAAAGCCGCAAGCGGCATCTAAAGGCCCTCGCCAAGGGCACGTCCAGTGGAAGTATGCCCATCGTTCAGCAGGTGGTGCTCTAGCACCAAATTTCAGTTTCTTCTGATGAATGGGTGTAGGCCTGGGAGATTGACAACTGATTCAAATTTGAGGGAAATCATTGCTCGTATGTCCGAAGTAAGGACATTTTTGTATAAGTAAATCTGTAGGGGGTGCTATGCAGCTAAAACTAAATTTCTTCAATTGAATGGGTGTAGGCCTGCAAGATGTGACACTGAGTGAAATTTGAGCCAAATTGGTGGTCGTATGTCTGAAGTAATGCAATTTTCGTGAAAGTAAATTTGTAGAAGGCGCTAGTGAGCGAAATGGAAATTTCTTTTGATAAATGGGTTTAGGCCTGGGAGATTAACAACTGATTCAAATTTGAGCAAAATTGGTGTTCGTGTGTCTGAAGTGAAGTAATTTTCGTGAAGGTCAAATTTAGGGGGCGCTATAGCTCCAAATTTCAAATTTTTCTGATGAATGGGTGTAGGCCTGAGAGATAGACGTCTGAGTCAAATTTGAGCCAAAATGGTGTTCGTATGTCTGAACTGAAGCAATTTTAATAAAAAAATTTAAAAAAACTTGAAGGTGGCGCTGTAGTGCAAAATTTCAGTTTCTTTTGACAAATAGGTGTAGGCCTGGGAGACAGATGTCTGAGTCAAATTTGAGCCAAATCGGTGTTCGTATGTCCGAAGTGATGTCATTTTTGTAAATGTACATTTGTAGGGGGCGCTATAGTGCGAAATTCTAATTTCCTTTAAGTATTGGGTGTAGGCCTGGGAGATGGATGTCTGAGTCAAATTTCGGCCAAATCGGTGTTTGTATGTCTGAGGTGAAGCAATTTTTGTAATGGTAAATTTTTGAAAAACTTCGCAAAGTTTGCAAACTTGTCGCACAAAAACGGTGACACCGATTCAAAAAATTCGGCTAACTTTTGATGCCCCACTTCTCTAGATTCCGTACACCAAATTTCAGCTTGTTTGGCCAAACGGCTTAGTAGGAGATAATTAAAAAATAACGTCAGCGAAAATGCTGACTCAGCATTTTGGAAATTTCAATCCAATATGGCAAACTAAGGGTTGGTTTTGGGGCGTGGCCATAATAATATTTTTTGTTTGTCTCCTCATGATGAATCTGTGTACCGATTTTTGTGGCTCTACGACAAACTTTATGTTGGACGCGCTCCCATTGGCGCAATGCATTTCCACTTTTCAAGGGGGCGCTGCCGCAACATTTCTTTACCGACATCTACGAAACCTATATGTAAATTCAATTTCTCGCACTTCTGAATTTTGTGCAAAATTTGGTGAGTTTTCGTAAATGTTCAGGGGGTCAAAATTGAGCTCAAAGCGCAGGAGAAAGAAAAATAAGACAAAAAAAATAAAAATTAAAGCCGCAAGCGGCATCTAAAGGCCCTCGCCAAGGGCACGTCCAGTGGAAGTATGCTCATCGTTCAGCAGGTGGCGCTGTAGCCCCAAATTTTGAGTCTTCTAATGAATGGGTTTAGGCCTGGGACATTGACAATTGATTTGAGACAAATCAGTGTTCGTATGTCCGAATTGAACAAAATTTTGTATATATGAATCTGTAGGGGGCGCTATGAGCAAAAATTCAATTTGTTCCATTGAATGGGTGTAGGCCTGTGAGATGTACCACTGAGTCAAATTTGAGCCAAATCGGTTTTCGTATGTCTGAACTGATGCAATTTTCGTGAGGGTAAATTTGTAGGGGGCGCTACTGAGCGAAGTGGCAATTTTTTTTGATAAATGGGTGTAGGCCTGGGAGATTGACAACTGATTCAAATTTGAGCCAAATTGGTGTTCGCATGTCTAACGTGAAGTAATTTTCGTAAAGGTAACATTGTAGGGGGCGCTATGGCGCCGAATTTAAAATTTTTCTGATAAATGGGTGTAGGCCTGGGATATAGACGTCTGAGTCAAATTTGAGCCAAATTGGTGTTCGTATGTCCGAACTGAAGCAATTTTAATAAAAAGTATTAAAAATTTTTGTAGGGGGCGCTGTAGTGCAAAATTTCAGTTTCTTTTGATAAATAGGTATAGGCCATTGAGACAGATGTCTGAGTCAAATTTGAGCCAAATCTGTTTTCGTATGTCCGAACTGATGTCATTTTTCTAAATGTACATTTGTAGGGGGCGCTATAGTGCAAAATTTCAATTTCTTTTAATAAATGGGTGTAAGCCTGGGAGATGGACGTCTGAGTCAAATTTCAGCCAAATCGCTGTTCGTATGTCTGAGCTGAAGCAATTTTTATGATGGTAAATTTTCGAAAAAACTTCGCAAAGTTTGCAACCTTGTCACACAAAAACGGTGATGCCGATTCAAAAAATTCGGCTAACTTTTGATGCCCCACTTCTCTAGATACTGTACACCGATTTTGAGCTCATGCGGCCAAACGGCTAAGTAGGAGATAGTTAAAATACAAGTTCAGCAAAAACGCTGAATCAGCATTTTGGAAATTTCAATCCAATATGGCCGACTAAGGGTGGGTTTAGGGGCGTGGCCATAATAATATTTTTTGTTTGTCTCCTCATGATGAATCTGTGTACCGATTTTTGTGGCTCTACGACAAACTTTATGTTGGACGCTCTCCCATTGGCGCAATGCATTTCCACTTTTCAAGGGGGCGCTGCCGCAACATTTCTTTACCAACATCTACGAAACCTATATGTAAATTCAATTTCTCGCACTTCTGAATTTTGTGCAAAATTTGGTGAGTTTTTGTAAATGTTCAGGGGGTCAAAATTGAGCTCAAAGCGCAGGAGAAAGAAAAATAAGACAAAAAAAATAAAAATTAAAGTCGCAAGCGGCATCTAAAGGCCCTCGCCAAGGGCACGTCCAGTGGAAGTATGCTCATCGTTCAGCAGGTGGCGCTGTAGCCCCAAATTTTGAGTCTTCTAATGAATGGGTTTAGGCCTGGGACATTGACAATTGATTTGAGACAAATCAGTGTTCGTATGTCCGAACTGAACAAAATTTTGTATATATAAATCTGTAGGGGGCGCTATGAGCAAAAATTCAATTTGTTCCATTGAATGGGTGTAGGCCTGTGACATGTACCACTGAGTCAAATTTGAGCCAAATCGGTTTTCGTATGTCTGAACTGATGCAATTTTCGTGAAGGTAAATTTGTAGGGGGCGCTACTGAGCGAAGTGGCAATTTCTTTTGATAAATGGGTGTAGGCCTGGGAGATTGACAACTGATTCAAATTTGAGCCAAATTGGTGTTCGCATGTCTAACGTGAAGTAATTTTTGTAAAGGCAACATTGTAGGGGGCGCTATGGCGCCGAATTTAAAATTTTTCTGATAAATGGGTGTAGGCCTGGGATATAGACGTCTGAGTCAAATTTGAGCCAAATTGGTGTTCGTATGTCCGAACTGAAGCAATTTTAATAAAAAGTATTAAAAAATTTTGTAGGGGGCGCTGTAGTGCAAAATTTCAGTTTCTTTTGATAAATAGGTGTAGGCCTTTGAGACAGATGTCTGAGTCAAATTTGAGCCAAATCTGTTTTCGTATGTCCGAACTGATGTCATTTTTGTAAATGTACATTTGTAGGGGGCGCTATAGTGCAAAATTTCAATTTCTTTTAATAAATGGGTGTAAGCCTGGGAGATGGACGTCTGAGTTAAATTTCAGCCAAATCGCTGTTCGTATGTCTGAGCTGAAGCAATTTTTATGATGGTAAATTTTCGAAAAAACTTCGCAAAGTTTGCAACCTTGTCACACAAAAACGGTGATGCCGATTCAAAAAATTCGGCTAACTTTTGATGCCCCACTTCTCTAGATACTGTACACCGATTTTGAGCTCATGCGGCCAAACGGCTTAGTAGGAGATAGTTAAAATACAAGTTCAGCAAAAACGCTGACTCAGCATTTTGGAAATTTCAATCCAATATGGCCGACTAAGGGTGGGTTTAGGGGCGTGGCCATAATAATATTTTTTGTTTGTCTCCTCATGATGAATCTGTCTACCCATTTTCGTGGCTCTACGACAAACTTTATGTTGGACGCGCTCCCATTGGCGCAATGCATTTCCACTTTTCAAGGGGGCGCTGCCGCAACATTTCTTTACCGACATCTACGAAACCTATATGTAAATTCAATTTCTCACACTTCTGAATTTTAGGCAAAATTTGGTGAGTTTTTGTAAATGTTCAGGGGGTCAAAATTGAGCTCAAAGCGCAGGAGAAAGAAAAATAAGACAAAAAAAAAAAAAAAATTAAAGCCGCAAGCAGCATCTAAAGGCCCTCACCAAGGGAACGTCTAGTGGAAGTATGCTCATCGTTCAGCAGGTGGTGCTCTAGCCCCAACTTTTGTGTCTTCTAATGAATGGGTGTAGGCCTGGGACATTGACAATTGATTTGAGACAAATCAGTGTTCGTATATCCGAACTGAACAAAATTTTGTATAAATAAATCTGTAGGGGGCGCTATGAGCAAAAATTCAATTTGTTCCATTGAATGGGTGTAGGCCTGTGAGATGTACCACTGAGTCAAATTTGAGCCAAATCGGTGTTCGTATGTCTGAACTGATGCAATTTTCATGAAGGTAAATTTGTAGGGGGCGCTACTGAGCGAAGTGGCAATTTCTTTTGATAAATGAGTGTAGGCCTGGGAGATTGAACACTGATTCAAATTTGAGCCAAATTGGTGTCCGCATGTCTAATGTGAAGTAATTTTCGTAAAGGTAACATTGTAGGGGGCGCTATGGTGCCGAATTTCAAATTTTTCTGATAAATGGGTGTAGGCCTGGGATATAGACGTCTGAGTCAAATTTGAGCCAAATCGGTGTTCGTATGTCCGAACTGAAGCAATTTTAATTAAAAATATTAAAAATTTTTGTAGGGGGCGCTGTAGTGCAAAATTTCAGTTTCTTTTGATAAATAGGTGTAGGCCTGGGAGATGGACGTCTGAGTCAAATTTGAGCCAAATCGGTGTTCGTATGTCCGAATTGATGTCATTTTTGTAAATGTACATTTGTAGGGGGCGCTATAGTACGAAATTTCAATTTCTTTTAATAAATGGGTGTAGGCCTGGGAGATGGACGTCTGAGTCAAATTTCAGCCAAATCGGTGTTCGTATGTCTAAGCTGAAGCAATTTTTGTGATGGTAAATTTTCAAAAAAACTTCGCAAAGTTTGCAACCTCGTCACACAAAAACGGTGATGCCGATTCAAAAAATTCGGCTAACTTTTGATGCCCCACTTCTCTAGATACTGTACACCGATTTTGAGCTCATTCGGCCAAAGGGCTTAGTA